>NW_011889256.1:409127-422120 GCF_000151845.1 Pteropus vampyrus | reverse complement strand
AGGAATAAATATCATTTCAGAATGATAAACAGATACGTCATCAGGAAGAAAAGGCAACCCTAAACAATAGACTTTTAGAGCTCTGTAGGGTTTTGGGGAACTGAGGACAAAGGGACCAGAGGCTGTGACAAAAGACGCTCCCATCGCTCTTATCACCCAGCAAGTCCCAAGGGTTCGGGGGCCTGGGAGCAAGGACTGTGGACTGAGACCAGATATATAGGAGACATATATTTTGGCCACCTGAATGGACAAATACATATTATTTCTTATGAATTACAAGACTGCACTTGGTTTATGTTTAAAAAAGTTGAAGGAAAAAGACTCTAAATGATGTCTTCAAAGCCAGGCTGAATCGCAGCTGAGATCCTCGTCTAGAAACATCAGATTGAACTCACCCTCTTTCTCCGACTGTACCCCACTGTGCCAAATGTACCCCACTGTGCCGAATGTACCCCACTGCCGAATGTACCCCACAGGCCCAAAATGGCGACAGTAACCTACACGCTTCCTCTCTATCCTGAAGTAGTTTTCCCAGAAGTGAATATGTAAATAAATCATTAGTCATAAGACATAAATTAAATAAGGGAGCAAACATTTGCTCACAGCAAAGCTCAGCAGGAATTTTTTTTTTTTTATTTAATAGAGAAATGGAAACTATAAATAATGTTGACTACACTATAATAAATCTACTTAACATAAGAAATATACTAAAGTTATTATAGAGAAAACTGATATTTTTGTAAAATTATTTGTACATCCCAATACTATCAAAATAAATGTGTAAGTACAGGTTTGAAATTGTCTGGAAATAGGTCAGAATCTTATGACTGGTCATCTTTAAGCCATGTAGTTAGATCTTTCTTCACGTTTAGGTTTTCACACCGCTATCCATTTCCTATCATTAATAATGCATATATAATGACTAACAAGAAAATAAAAGATATGCTCATTTGTTGTGTTTATAAAATTTCTTTCCTTTTCAACTCTCTGAGAATGAAAAATTGCTCTCTCAGGAAAAATATTTATCGGGTGTCTCCTTTTGCAGGGTCTGCAGTGACCCTACGAAGCTGTTCTTAAAGATGGAAACACCGCAGGGTCCTTAAACGCCATCGCTATTCACGGAATTCGTGGTGTGACCGCTTTGAACTTGAGGGCATGAGCTCACACGGAACCTTCTGTCCACGTCCCACGTTTACTAGTTTTCTTCCTCCACGGGATCTCGGATCATTATCGAGTCTGATCTGTACGTATGTTTTTCTCCTTATGAATAGTTTATAGAAAGCACATGGCCTCAAGATTACTTTCATGCTTTTGCGAGTGTCACACTCGTCTGTCCATTGTGAACTGAACTACAGTCACTCACTCACGGGGTCCACGCGTTCTGCCATGTGGCTCAGATACTCGTCATGACTAACGTGCTTACCCAGGTGTCACGGAGAGGCTCGCTCTCCGGTGACGAGAAAGGCTGACCTAAGAATGTTCCTGTCATCCCTTCCTGCAAACATTTTCTCATGACAAAATGGCATGTGGTTATTAAAGTTCCCTTGAGAAGTCATCAGCCCCAGGGACTGAGAAAATAGAAACACTCGAGATTTTCCATTCCCACAGCCTCCTCTTGTGAAGACACCTTCCATATCTCTAATTTCTGGAAGCATGAAGAGATAATAGTTTCCACCAGGCGAGCTAGGAAGCCTTACTGGCCCTTGGAGGGATCTTGCTGACGTGGGAAACCATGGTTCCAGCTCACCAAGTCTTCGGCACTATGATGTGGAAGTGGTCCTTTTGGGGCGATCTTAACGCTGAAACAGATCGGCATGTTCCAAGAGCTGCAGGTGAAATTAGTGACCAAACCTCACTGTCCTTCTTTGTGACCTCGCTCTCCCTGCTTCCTGAGAACTCTGCACCTTTTCGTTCCTCACTAGTAAAATGGTGGTCTCGCCTGTAAATTTCACCGACATGCGTGCGAAAGTCACGATCCACAAGAATGTGAGCTCTTGTGGGGGAACCGAGCCAATAAAAAATAAAATCCAAAAAATAAATTAGTAAATAAAATCAAATCCAGTAAATATTCTTTTTTGGAAAGTACTCTAATATCAGATTCCTCAGAAACTGAAAACATTCAGAGACCAAGACAGAACAAAACAAACCACCACCATGCCACGAACCCGATTTATTCTCAGGCGTCTTGACTTTAGAATATCAAACACCTTTCTCATTAGTCTCCACAACGATAATTTAAGGGAAAACATACTCTATACAAAGCATCTGTTGGTGCTTTTAGGAAATTTTTTTTTATAACGCACTAAATAGAAGTAAAAACGTGGCTCACGAATCCCACATCACGTGTCCCTAATCATAATGAAGTGTACTGTCCGCAGTCTAACATAGACTCGAGAGACATTTAGTTGTCTATTAATGTTAGACTGTGTCCTTTACGAGGAATTTCTAATAAATTTAGGAGTGCAGAAATATGTCTTTGTCTGTCATAACTACACCGTGAATACGCTTGAATGGAGAGGCCGGTGAAAAGCTCACGCTGCACACAGCGGATTGTGTGCAACGCTCTGCTGTTTCCTGCATCTACGTTGTCATAAGCCTTCCCCACTTAGGCGACACATACAGGATCGGTAAAGTTCGCAAAGAGGCCATTTTCCCCATAGTTTTAGCGTCTGCAGGAATTCTGCGGAGTTAAAAATGTGTCACTGAAAGGCTCCCTGTGATAGCTGCGTTTTTGACCGGGTCAGAGGATGAGTGATGATGTGGAAGCTGGAGTCTCACCATCTAGGTTTTGTTTTGTTTTGTTTTTGTTTTTGTTTTGTTTTATTTTTCAGTGAGTAATCGGCTGTAAAACATTCGAAAATTCCTCGTCTTGTGACGTCTTGGTTTCCTTCTCTGTGGAATGAGCAGCTTCAGCTGTTTGGGTTCTAATGTCTTTGGGGGAAACCTATCTGTGTCTCCGGTGTCTAGACAAGGCCTAACTGAATTTAACAAATTCAGAAAATATTTATTGAATCTCGTGCAGAATGAACAGAGACACCAGGGGCTAAAAATGAAACCGAGCCATGGCAGGCACCTTCTACGAATTGGTCTTGTTTCCCAAACAGTGGGGGGTTGGTCAGAATCCCACCCTACTCGTTCTGATTTCAAGTAGCTGTAATTCAAAGAAATCTAAAAAGTGGCCTTGAAATCTTATTTAATGACTGGTATAAAGTGGTTGCAGACCGTGACTTTCCCCGTGAGATTTCCCTTCCAGAACGCTGGTAAATTGTACATCGTCCTTTGTAAAACGACCTGTAGCTTTTCGGTTCCTTCAGGTCCCGGGAACTATTTAGAGGCCTGGCTCCTGGAGGGCGTTACTTTTATATGGTCCACAGATTTGCCCTAAAGCACGCACTTCCTGTCTGAAGAACTTTCTTCTTAACTCTGGCGTCTGTCTGAACTGTCCATTCCGCAGCCAACAGAGCTTGTCTGGTATTATCCCAACAACCATTCACTGTATCTCATCGACCATTCAGGGTGGAAAGTAGAGGATGGCAAGGCAGGAGAGTGGAAAGAGTTAATAACAGAGAAAAAGCAACCCCCATGCAGTGCTTCTCAGGTTTCCCCGCACAGGAATTCTGTATTATTGTGTCCGATTTACTTAAATACGCGCAGATCAGTCATCAAATGCGTCATGAATCTTAATTAACTTAGTAGAGAAAAAGGGCTTCTCAGTAGCTGTTTAACCCGTCACTTCTAAAAGCAGATTCCCTGAAACTATCGTTAAATGTCAGAGTAAATCTGAGCTATTTAAAAAACAAAACACGACAAAACAAAAAACCTACTGCTCTCATTAAAAGCGAGACATCGATGCTGACTTTTGCAAATAAACCCACTAAGCACAACCAGCTCAAACATTATGAAAGGCCAGTTACAGTTGCCTTTGGCTGATTAACTTTTATGAATCAAGATGACAGTGTTACTTAGGAAACCTTTTCTTAACATTGGCTCTAGGAAAGATGCTCATTTGCATTGATGTTCAAAGTGGCATCTATTAAAATGGTCCCTAACGACGATTTGCTGCCCTGGAGATATACAACATCGAAACGCCGTTTTTTCCTCTACGATCATGTGACTCGACAGGCTTAATTCTTCAGCTACAAAGAGACTTCTAAAACTAAGGGCATAAGCGTTGTTGAGTCGTACGTGTAAAAACGGTGACACCGATGATTTCTGAATGTAAACGGGGAGTGTGTATTTCTGATTCGTGCGATCCCCATCATTTTTTGAAATGGCGATTGGAAACAGTTCTTTTATTGCTCATCCTTCGTGGCTAAAACTGAATAAAATTCCATCACCATAAAGACAGTCACTGAGTTTCAATTTTGCAGGTCCTGTTACTTCCTAAATTTGGAGAATCGCCCAATCACTCTCAAGCTATCGTCTTGTCTGCTCACATGATCGCAGAATTTTTTCATGAATGCACAATAACCAAATGTTCCAGCTGAGCACCTCCAAGCAGGGGGACAGAATTAAAGTCGGGGTATTGCTCATCTCTTGCCAGACTTTCTCTCTTCCGTCTTGTCTGGTTTCCACTGAGATTCAGTGATAGACAGAAGATGTGTCACCTGTAGCCAGAGAGAATGTGACCCCTCAGAAATGCTCTTCTCATGGGATGTTTAAGCAAATGTCTCGTGGAAGAAAATCACTGAGCGGACATAACAAGGATTTTGACTGATGCTTTTCTCTTAAACTCGCACACATTATTTTTAACCAGCGATTCGCAGGGGCGGTTTATTTGGATAATTGTGATTTGGACATTACATTTACCATCTGGCCAAAGGCTGTTTTGGTTTATTTGGACGTCATGTTGTGAGTCCACTCACAAAGAAGAGGGCTATCGTACGCATCCGTCCTCAAGTCGCGCTATTTCTATTTATGAATTTAAGCTTGGTATTTGTATAACTGAGTTTGCTAACCCTTTATCAAGTAAAAATCTTTCTCTGACTACACTCCATTCACTTAAGGACCTCGGAGAAGCCAAGAGACTGGAAGTCACTGACTTGGCTAAATAATAATCCCATCTAAATTTTTTTAAATCTCCTTCTGGGATAATGTATCTTCATTATATTATTATTGGTAGAAATCTTTTTTATAGTGCCGAATAAATATTAACTGATTTAAAGTTTATATAAAATCTGAACTGCATCCTCCTTGGGGAAAATAAGTTATCTCTTTCTACAGAGACCTTTTTGTGCATTCGTGTAATACACGAGGAGTGCTACCGATATTTTGGCACCGACCACTGTGGATACTCAACCGAACTGCAACCAGGCTTCTCGGCACCCTCTCTTAACTGGGCACCATTTCGGGGTGTGTCCTCAAGACGCCAAGTTTAGCAAGATTCTTGCTGAGTTCGTTTATGCAGAACCCACCCTCCTCCTGATTTTGCTTCCTCCCATCCACTGTACCCAGCTCTGTGGCTATAAATCCCACAGATCTGTGTTCAGAGTTGAGCTCAATCCCCCTGCCACATGCGAAGCCCCAATGCAGTGTCCCTGACACCTGCGATGACGGTCCTGGCTGAAGTGGGCCAGTTTTAACGAGTGTCATATTTTTTCTTTGACAATGCCTCTTAACTTTTTTTTCACATTTCATTGCCTATAAAACTCTGAAATTTAGTCTTGATGGAAATAAACTCAAAGTCCCTTTAATTTTTAAGATGTAACAATTCTCTGTGAATTATTTTCTAGAGCGATTATGAAGGATATCAAATCTCTTTTTTGAGAATGTGAAATTTCTTCCAATGATCAGGTAAAGGCCAAAATCATGTATTTATTCGACAAGCGCTGATGACTTGTGCTGGGGGTGATGGATGCCACACTAAAAGCAGCCCACGGCCCCTGCCTGCAGAGGGCCTGAAACTTGGCCGTGTCGATGGGCCACAGGTGACGATAAGACTTGCCAAGGGTGTCGTTAAAGAGATGCTCGGGTTTACTGAGGGCAGGAAATGGAGAGCAGCCAACTCACATTGAGGGCCGGAGAGTGACGGGGACATTTCTGGGAACGAGGCCGGAACTGAGCGCTCAGAAACAGAAGGCCGAGGTGGCGGGCAGACCACACGCGGGTGGCCTCGCAGGGAGAGGGACTCTGGGCCACATCCCTCGCCATCTAGACAGAACACGGTAAAGCACTGCTTCACGGGAGGGGAAGTTTCCAGATCACCCAGGTCCTGCTATGACACGCTCAGGGCCATGGCCTTGTTTTAAATTTGTTTATCCTCATTTGGCTTCGATGGTGACACAGTAAGGTGCAGACTTCGGGCAGATTTCCTAACGGTTATGTAGAGGCCAAGGCTGGAGGCAGAAGTCCGGCCATTTCCATAAGTGACTCCACGAGGACTGACGTTCGCTGCGGGCAGTAAAAGCAGAGACAAAAGCAGGGGAGGCGCCTAGAATGTGGCGCCATGAGTCTCGCAGCTGACAGGACGCGGAGCTCGGGCGGGGCGGGGTCCGGAGGGGACAGGATCCGCCCGTGGCCTCTAGCAAGATCGGGAAGCGGGCGCGGGAGCCTCAGCACTTCTGGGGCTCCACCAGGCCTTCTCCCAGGGGAACACTGACAGCGACCATCGTACCGCACGTTTGTGGGAGTCACTGGTTCTCGTTACTCGGGTCCAGCAGGTCTGCCGAGCCCTCAGACGCGTGAGCTGGTGGCTTATGGATGACTCCAACCTAGGGACATTTTCCAAGCCCACGCCAGATTCATCTCTTCCGTCATCGTAGCCCAGCTCAAAGGGACTGCGGACAATCCGGGCGAGCCCTCGAGGCACAAGGAGGCAAAGTGGCCTGGCCCGCTCCACACGGCCGGCCCTGAGCCGGGGGCCCCTCAGACGACCCCGTACCGTCGAGTCGTCTGCCCATCACCTCTCCACCGTGACATCTGCTAAGGTGCCCCAAACAGGTCACGTCGTCACGACGTGTACGCGGCCCGACACGCACGATTTCTCTTCCGCCCTTCGATTCCTTCACGCCTTCTCCCTTCTCCAGATAAAACCATCTTCATTTCTCTCTTCACGAAATCAACACCATTCGGATCGAACTCCCTTCAAATGTTTTACTGCTGCCCACGTGATCGGCGGTCATTCGGTCACTAAATCATGGGATTTCTGGAATCACCTGTGGTCCCGTCCACAGAACAATCTGTATTTAGCCTTTAATAACAACTACTTTAAGTGTGATATGTATATTTATATTGGGGAAATTAAAAAATCAATCTATTATTTGAAATACACAGACTAATTAGTTTCACCATTTATATATCATTGTCTTGGCAAATTCTACTTAATTATATGTGACTTGTTGATTTGAATTTTGTACTAAATATATATTTTATCACTCGGTCTGCTTAAATAGATCCTGAACCATGGCCAGAGCAGCAGAAGGTGGGTTATTCAAATTCAGTAGGTCTGCGGATCCCTTAGATGTGTGAGCTGGGAGTGTGAACGGCAAATCAATCATATGCATTTGCATTTTTTAAGACAATTTTTCAGAGCAGTGATAAGTTCGTGGCAAAGCCAAGAGGAAGAGCGAGATTTCCCTTACACCCCCGCCACACATGCGCAGACACCCCGCACCCCACTGACAATGTCACTCAGCCAATCGGTGCGTTTTTACCGAGGGCGCATCTGCACGGACACGTGATCACCGCAAGTCCACGGTTTGCATTCGAGTCCACTCTTGGTGTTGGACGTTGGACTATGCGTCTGGAATAACGTGCGATGACAGGGACCCACGGTGACAGTATCATGCAGAGCACGTTCACGGTCCTAAAAAGGCTCATGCATTTTTATTCTCTAAATCTCCTTAAAATACAGCAAATGAGTTTTTGTTTTTGTTTTTGTTTTTTTTAAAAAAAACCCGCAAAACTCGACAAGGACATCTACTTGAGAAGAGACAACAGCAAGAAGGAATAAATGTCGTGTGGGCAGTAAAGCCACATGCTATAATGACATTGGCAAACGCTGGGAAGCAGCGTGTTTGTGTTTTTATGAAAGAACTCCCAATCGCCGGAGAGCTGGGAAATCGGGGAGGGGCATAAACGGAAAGGTCGGTCGAGAGTTTTCAAAGCAGTTAAGCAAAGCTCCCCCGCCCCCCCGCTCGTCATATGAGTTTCTGTCCTCTGGCTCCGCAGAAGGCCGGGTAGTTGTGTTATTTTCTGTTTAGGACAAGTCCTGGGGTCCCTGGAACTTTCACACGCCAGGCCCAGTTGAGGGCAGGGCTCTCGTTTTGAAAGTAAGTCAATGTTTACACATGAAAGGTTGAGATTCCCGAACTTTCTCCTCTACATGAATTCCAAAACTTAACTCTCGTGTTTTCAAATCCCCAGTTTAATAACAGTGGGGCCTGCCATTCACATGAAGGCGATGCCAAGGACGCTGGGAGGGGCCTTCTGCAAAACGCGATCCCGACAGTCACACCCTTTAATTCAAGATGAGAGGCGGTTTTCATCTGGTACGTCGATATTCCCATCCGTGTTCGTTGCCATGATTGCACTCAACGATCTGACCGGTACTCAGATGAAATAACCTTTCTGCAACTGTCGGAACTCAGAAGCAGTTTCCAGAGACTCGAAGAAGCTTTTGGGCTTTGAATGAGTTCTAAGCGATCTCGGCATGTGTAAATGCCTTCGTGGGTGTCTCGTGTAATCGAGCGTGAAGAAACCTTGAGTGTTGTCTGGAATTTTTTTAGCCTGAGAGCAACTCCACGGCGAAGCTGTGTTTATAAAGCTTCTCAACGGAGCAAGCTAGTGACAGTACTCACTTTCCGGTTTTTTTTTTGTTTTTTTTTTGTTGCAGATGAAATAATGAGGATCATTAATCTCTCATCGAAAAGACAGTCAGCGGGGGAAAATGTGCTGGTGATGTGCACAGTCGTCTTTCTGAGATGAAAATATCTTTACGTTTAAGAAGCAGAGTCACAGAGAGAATGGATGGTTCCTTTAGTTTTGAAAGATCAGTTATTAATCATGACAACCTACTGATTCATGAGAATATTCAGTTCGGAAGGTTCGAGTTCAAAACAGTACTGTGTCCGTCCGCATGATGCTTCAGCGTAACCTTGTTTAGAGCGCAGCCATTTCTCATAAAAGCGGCGAGGAGGAGGAAGGAAGGCGGCTTGCACAGCAGTGGGGAGCATCGCGGAACACCCTGCGGGGACCGACCCTCCTCTTCACCTGGGATCAGGGGGCAGGTGCGTTCGCATCTCCTCCTCCCCCTCACTCCTCGTCCTGTCCCGGCCCGTGAGCTCCCGTCCTCGCTGGGCGCGTACACATCAGAAGACGGCAAAGAGAAAGACCTCACGGATTTGAAGCCGACCCTGGAACACATCTGATTGAATACCAAGATCGTGGCGCGTGTGTGTGTGCGTGTGTGTGTGCGTGCGTGCGTGCATGTGTGCATTCTAGGTGTGTTTGTTTTTTGAGTTAGTTGCAGAAACGCTCTATCTGTCCCCTTTCGACCCGCACTCGGGCTTATCTTATGGACGGAGACGGTCACTGTGTCAACTCACATTCCGCGCGCTCTTCTTTGATACCGCCACTCCTCTGCCTTTGAAGCTGGGCAGGTCCTGTGCGTGTGATAGATGTGACATTGCGCCAAATCTTGGGACAGTCCTTCGCAGGATTGGTGGCCTCTTCCTGTTCCTAACCCTGTCTCATTCTCTCTTGTTTTCTCCTAAATTTAACCATTGTTCTAAGTCATCGCTGCCCCATAGAGAGGACATGTGTGAGCACTTGGGTCCCCAGCCCCAGAACAGGTGGCAGCTGGTGGCCAGGACTGACATCCACATGAGAGAGCCATCTCGGACACCCAGCTTTGTGCAGCTGTCACGTGATGCAGCCCCAACCTCTGTGACTGTGACTGAGTTGAGAGGCCGTGAGCAAGGACCGCCCAGCTCAGCCAGCTTGCCCGCAGAACCACGCGCGGCCATAAATCATTGTCTCAGCATATTCCTGGCATTGTTTGTCACGCCACAGTAAGCTAGAACCACCACTGAGAAGGCCACCTGACATTTTTGGAACGTCTCCTAAATTTCAATGGGTCCCCGCATTCTAAATGGTGCCTTTCCAAAAAACATAGTTCGCCGGTGACTGGGCTACAGCTTGACATCCAGGCTCACAGCACCCACAGACCTCAGAGCAGAGGCGAGCAAGGTTAGAAAAATGGCTCCGTGTGCAGAATCTGCTCTGTGGCAGGGACACAGCTGTGGGCACGCTGAAGATCTCCAAGGCAGGTCCTGACGTGACACGGCTCTGGGGCCGGCACGGTCAGGCCGCGGCAGAGAACAGTGCCGGGTGGTTCTGAGCATCCCCTGCAGTGTTACCCCGAAGAGTAAGCCTCTGGCCAGTCCAACAGGTCTGTGATTCACCAAAGAACCTCCAAACATGTACTCTCTGCTTCAAGTACTGAAAGTGAACTCCGTCTTTACTGAAGGAAGGAACAACAGTGCACGTGTACCCCGACTGGGCAACCCGGGAAAGAGCCAGTGCGCGCCAAGACGTCACCGGGTCGCCGGCGGCACAGTTGACAGAGATCCTGATGCAGAGTGGTCATATCAGTCTGGCCTGCAGGTTAATGAGGATGTGGCTCACCCCATGCTTGTGTGACATCTGTGACACAGATGCTGCGTGGTGGCCGGCCAAGGGCACGGCACCAGGACCTCCCCGGTGACCCTCGGGGTGGGGGTCCTGGACCAGCGGCACCGGCATCGCCCGGAGACGTGTCACACGCTCAGATTCGCAAGCCCTGTCGCCCCCGAACTGGAGCCCGGCGGGCTGGGGGGTTCACGAGCCGCCCGGTGGTCTGAGGCTTTGTTTCCACAGCCCCACCCACCATCTCACGGAGACTTCCCTGATGTTTTTTTTACAGAAAAAGCAAACTGTGTGACTGGGATGCGGCTCATTCCAAGAGAACCCACGTGGTCCGGAGCAGTGTGGAGTCGCCTCCCCCGGACTCTGCACACGCGGAACCACGTGTCCTCGGGTCGCTGGCAGCATTTCAGCAACGCGATTTGCAAATTTCCAGCTCCCATCGCATCGATTAACTGGATTAAGTGCGCTTTCGAGAGTTTGCCACCCACCTCCGGTGTCTCCCCTTGTGACAGTTCGTCTACTGCTGCCAGGGCCGTCTGTCACTCCCAGGGTACGTCTTGGACGCTGTAGACGATTCTGTGATCTCAGTGAATGTATGAGCCCTCCTTAGACACTCACTCGTCCATAAATACTTCTGCTTAATAACAGCCTGACTCCTCACGGCACGACTGATCACGCCGTCTGCCTGGAAGGTCTATCCCCTTTGCAAATGAAACGAGCTCGGGGGCCCTTCCTTCACGAAGCCACACGACTCGTCACACGTTTCCCGCCCTTGCCACACAGTCCCACGTTTCACGTGCTCAACTCTGCCCCTGCCAAACGACACTGACGTTCCAGGTCCGCACGACCCGATCTGTAAACGGCGCCGTCCTGTGAGGCTCACATTAAACAATGCGTGAAAAGCCAAAGAAAAGCGAACGAAGGCTACAGAGATTTCGTCAGCGAGACACAAAAACATGGTTCCTTAATCGATACGATTAAGTCATTTAATACTGGCCCAGAAGCCCTTCTGATGCGTTGAGACACATTTTGAGCATCCTGCCTGGAATCACAGCGATGAAGAAGATGCGACTTCAGAGGACACCCCAGGAGACGGGCTAGAGTCGGCCTCCGAGGCTGGCTGGCGGGCGAGGCTGTCCTGGTGGAGCATGTCCTCCACCCCACAAGAAAACCCGTTGGAGTTCGTAAAATGGAGAGAGACCATCGCTCACGCTGTGAGTAAGTGGATGACAGATGAACACGTCCATTCAGGGCAAGCAGAAGTGACGTCAAACGCTGGCTCTGCTTCTCGTCATTTGTGTGTGATTTGGGGAGTACACGGCAACTTTTCTGTCCGCGAGTTGTGTTCTCTTTAAAGTGAGCGAAACTCTACTAGTCCCCAAAGGCTAAGAACACGTCGCACCAGCCATACGTCTGCCCCGCCCTGAAATAAGTGGCCCAGAACCTCTGTTCCAGGACACGTGGGAGAATCGCTGGACATGTCCTGAAACACGTGACAATCTGGACTCGCTCCACCCACGTCTGCGTCTGTCACCCGTCGACGCTGTCAGTGGCCTCCGTCAACGAGGCCGGGGGGTCTCCGCTCTCTGGGCTCACATCCTTGCTGAATCCCGTACCCTTTCCCCTCTCGTTAGTAGAAGGTTTGCTCGTTCATTCAGTGGAACACTGTGAATTTTAAGACACGGAAAGTCTGCTCACACCGGCTTCAGCGGGGAAGCAGGATCGCACGGGCCTGGAGACCGAGGCTGTCCGTCCCCCCCAGCGTGGGTCTCATCTTCCTCCCTGGCATGAGTCTGCTCCCAGCAGGATCCTCGCTGATCACCCCCGCAGCCTCGTGCCAGGTCCAGAAAGGTCCAGAAAGACCTGCTTTCTTTCCAGCACAAGTGAAGTTACTGCTCTCTCGCACTGGCTCAGAATGACACGTGGCCAGTCTTCGTGTCCAGCCTCCAGCTCAGGTGTCCCCTCTGGCCTAGAGGTCAGGGATGAAGCGTGTGCAAACCACGCAGGCTGGACGTGGGGGAAGGCGCGTTTCAAAGCGAGGTCGGCAGTAGCAACGGTAAAAGTGGGGATGACGGTGGGGAGGCAGAACCCGAGGCTCCCCGTGTACCGTGACCGCTTCTGCCCGGACCGCTACATAACGGCCGGAGCCGTCCTGGGCGACAGCAGTCCCGCTCTGCAGACACCATAAATCCGAAGAGAATGAGCGGTTCTTCAGTGAGATGGCAGAAGAATCCGTATCGTCTCGTCTCGCCTGCTCAGGGGGATGAGAGCCACCGCCTCTGGACCCCCGCTCTGGGGGGCTGCATTCCGCGGTGTCCACGGGAACTGTCGATGACGTCACACAGAGACAGCGAGGCATCGGCGGGG
>NW_011889256.1:407228-408431 GCF_000151845.1 Pteropus vampyrus | reverse complement strand
ACACCGGCTTCAGCGGGGAAGCAGGATCGCACGGGCCTGGAGACCGAGGCTGTCCGTCCCCCCCAGCGTGGGTCTCATCTTCCTCCCTGGCATGAATCTGCTCCCAGCAGGGTCCTCGCTGATCACCCCCGCAGTCTCGTGCCTCCTGCCCCTCGGCCAGCAACTCCAGGTCCAGAAAGGTCCAGAAAGACCTGCTTTCTTTCCAGCACAAGCAAAGTTACTGGTCTCTCGCACTGGCTCAGAATCACACGTGGCCAGTCTTCGTGTCCGGCCTCCAGCTCAGGTGTCCCCTCTGGCCTAGAGGTCAGGGATGAAGCGTGTGCAAACCACGCAGGCTGGACGTGGGGGAAGGTGCGTTTCAAAGCGAGGTCAGCAGTAGCAACGGTAAAAGTGGGGATGACGGTGGGGAGGCAGAAACCGAGGCTCCCCGTGTACCGTAACCGCTTCTGCCCGGACCGCTACATAACGGCCAGAGCCGTCCCGGGCGACAGCAGTCCCGCTCTGCAGACATCATAAATCCGAAGAGAATGAGCGGTTCTTCAGTGAGATGGCAGAAGAATCCGTCTCGTCTGGCCTCGCCTGCTCAGGGGGATGAGAGCCACCGCCTCTGGACCCCCGCTCTGGGGGGCTGCATTCCACGGTGTCCATGGGAACTGTCGATGACGTCACACAGAGACAGCGAGGCATCGGCGGGGTAGCTGGGAACAGCTTCCGACGGACGTCCCCGCCCCGGACGCCATTAATATTCCTGCCATTCTGTTTAACCTTTAAACATGCTCTTCTTAACAGTACAGACCATTGAAATTTTTGTAGTTGTTTTTTTTTTTTTTTCCTTTTTCCAATCCACAGAAAAAGACGTGAATGTCATCTCTGGAGGAGATGGAATTGGTGAACTATTAAGATTAAAATTTCTTTTGAACTTGGCCATAAACAATACTCCTGAATTACGATAGCCATGACACAGCTTAAACAGGAGGGGTTATTTGGGCTTGAAAGGTAGAAGGACCTTGAACGTGAACCTTCTGCTCACTGCATCTCGAACTATTTTTTTTTAATTAAAGTTTAGTTGGCATACGATGTCGTATTTTTTTTCAGCTGTACAAGATAATGATTTAACATTTCTCTACCTACGATGCGATCGCCATGATTGATCTAGCACCACCTGTCACTGTGCAGATATCACGATATCGTTGACTGTAGGCT
>NW_011889256.1:404493-405908 GCF_000151845.1 Pteropus vampyrus | reverse complement strand
CATGAGCTCTGTGGAGGGGAGGAAACCCCAGATCTGGGGTCCCAAGTGAGACCCCGCAAATCACTCGACATCTTAATGGGGCGCCATCTTCACACGCTTTAGAAAACATTAGGGAAAAATATGAGACACGTGTGTATCTCCTGCTCTCACGGGCACGTCCACTACGGGGAGAAGAGGCCCCGGATGCTGTGGAAGTGTCAGGGAGGAGGCGGAGATGCTTCTGGAGCTGGAAGGGGTCTGGTCAATATTCCAGGGAAAATGTAATAAATCTAATTGCACAGTAAAAGTAGGAGCCTTTTATTTATAGGTAATACGTAGAAAATGAGTTATTTTCAATGACTAATGAAATCAGCATTCCTCTGATTTGTGCCACGAATCATGATTTTTAAAACATCTTATAGATATTTTATTTTAAAACACAATTAGTATAAAACGTGTAAGTAGTTAGAACTTACGTAATTATGTTCGTTTTTAAAAAGTAGAAACCTCTTATAATTAAATGTTTCTCATGGAAATACAGAGAGTAAGTAGCAATGCCTGATTTCAACAAAGGCCTCCGACTTCTGTCCCCCTTTACAATCCTGGCGAAGGTTTAGATTCATATTTTAAAAGTACGTTTATACGATATGAAAATATTGAGAGAGAAAGCACAACATTGTGTCCACCGAGAGATCGGGGAAGGTAAACACACCCCTCGGCTTCATGTGCCCACGTCCTCAAGTCAGGACCTGAGACGAAACTGTGCTCTTGAAATTTATTTCTGAGGTGGGAGCAGAAGATACAGATAAAGGAATATCATTTCAATACGCATTTCCAATTCCGGGAGGATTTTACTGCAGCAGTTGAAAGATTTTAAAAAGGACTTAGAAAAACCAAAGAAAGCTTGAAAAAGAAAAAAGTACATAATTAAGGTCTGATACTCTGTGACTTCAAAAGCTACTCTGAAGATGCTGAGTAACCAAGGCAGAGCGGGCCGGCCTTAGAAATGACAGGTGCATCCGTGGAGCAGGACAGAGCCCAGAGACAGACCCACGCACGGGGCTTTTGACACAGATGCCAGAATAACCAGTAGAGAAAAGAAGATCCTTTTAACAGATGATGCGAGAATACCTGGAAAACCACTGTAAAAAAGAAAGAAGAAGCTTCTCTCCTAACTCACGTCATCCACACAAAGTTAAGGAGGATCGAAAACCTGAGGCGAAAGATAAAATCATACAGCTATAGAGAAAATATGGGCTGAAAAGTTTCACGATTTGGGAGTATGCCACATTTTCTCAGACAAATCACAGCAAGCGATAATGACAAAAAAATGATAAATTAGACTTTACACATATTCAAAAAAATTCAATACTTCTAAACATCGAAAGACACTGTTAATAAAATGAATAAGAAAGTCAGAGTTGGAGAAAATACCT
>NW_011889256.1:400401-403748 GCF_000151845.1 Pteropus vampyrus | reverse complement strand
TTATTTTTCTTGGCATCATTATAGAGTAACGCTTTCCCCCTTATTTGCGAGGATATTTTTATTATTTACAAAATTCTAAGCTATACTAAGTTTACTGTTGGGCCTGTCTTTCTGTTCTACTCATCATTTTTGTGTGACAATAGCATAGTTTGTAACCACAGTGACTTCATAGTTCACCGAACTTCAGAGAGCACACGCTCGCTCTGCCTGGACACCGTGGACACGCTCAAATGAGTCAATCAGCCACAGTCTGTCCATTGATGTTTTTTTTAGTACAGTATCTGTATTTGCTTGTCACTATCATTTAAAAAGCACCTGTCATATATATCGCGTTGTATATTCACCGCCCATAGTTGAATTTCTTTCTGTCCCACATATATGACCCCTTTACCCCGCCGACTTCCCCCTCGCCCCTCCCTTACCCCCTGGTAACCACTCGTCTCTGTCCATGTGACTTAATGTTGAATTGTACACTTGAACCTTATTGGATTTCATCAATCGATATCACTATAATAAAAATAAATTTAAAAAATAAAGAATAAAATAAAATATCGAAAGCAAATACAGCGAAAGGTTAACTGTGTGTCTATTCCAGAAAAAATAAAGACGTGCCGGTCTTATTAAAATTGATGATATAAAAAAAAAAAAGACTAAACTCTCGTCCCATGAATCTTTGAGATTTTTAACTCACTGACACTCGGCGTAGTGTAGATGTGATTATGCAGAAGTTTCATAGAATGTAATTTAAAAATTTATATAGCAGGGGAAATTTTATAGTTGGGGTTGGAAACGCACCGATTCTAATATTCTAATGGCTCTGCGGTAAAAGTGTCACTTTAATTTAAGAGCTAGAAATGATCTTAGAACTCCCGAGTTCCCAATCTTCATTTTCCTGGTAGGGAAACAGGAGTTCAGAGGCGCAGCACTGTGCACGGCACCAGGACTCGTCAGGTGGAGAGCTGGGGTCCCCTCACTCCCGTCAGCCTTCCTTCTGCCCACCAGGCTACCTCCCCCAAGGACATCTCAGTGTGGTTCTGGACCGGGATCCGATACAAATGCTGGGTGGGTTTGCAATCCCCCCGGGAGACAGCGACTGGAGAAGGCAGACCCCACCAAGGAGAGCGACTGGGGTGCACACAGCTCCGACCTGGATCTGTCCAAGAGCGAGCACTTTTGGGAAAAAGACACTTGTCACACACATCCCTGCCGCCCTGGCCGGCCAAACAGGAGAAGATGACGGTGGCCGCTGAGAAAGCCACCTCCACAGAGAGGGCTTCGCCACCCGTGGACACCTGTCACTTCAAAAGGCGAGGTTAACACGCACTTTAAACACTTCTTTGTGTGTCCTTTGGAAGCTGGCAATGCGACCTGCAGAGTCAGTTACTTGGGGGGAGAAGATGATCTTCCTGCTATTGCAAATAAAAATATTTTAGCTCGGCTGTTAAAATCCGAGATATTTTCATGAATTTATATGTGAATGTGGTTCATTACATATCATTTGTAATTATGCGCACGTATATGTGTATCAGCAATAACACACACGACAAAGTTCTTGGCTGTTTTTTTTCTTAAAAACGTTTTTACTTTTATAATCTAATTGATCTAACTCTTTAATTACTGGTCTGGATTTTGCAGATGAAAGAACGGAGGCCAATCAGACTCTGCTTAGAAAACGCAGCCACGGTGTTGCCTTTGATCTGCTCAAGAAACAAGAGAAATGTGTTTTTTTAAAAAAATATATCAAACTCTCCAGTGCTGCAGGATTAGAAACACAGATACATCTAGGCTATTCTAAGTACTGTAGCTGAATGGATTTGATGCGTTCTTTTAATAACGTAGAATTTTCGAGCTGGGGGAACCATTATGGGAAAAATAACTACTGATCCTGCATTCTAACCAGATTACAGTTTTGACTCCGGGCTATTTCCAAATAACTGTCATTAGAGGGTAAAAACAAAACAAACACAACTAAGCAAAAATGGAAACCGAATTCTTAATACCTCTCAACACACACCCCTTCCTGCCCCCTAAAGTACTCTTAATAATCCAGATTCCCTCTGGTTATCTTTAGGGTCACAGGTTCGACGAGAAGCCCATGGAGCAGTCCTGTTCCCGGGTACCGGGTTCGAGGTGTCGGGGGCCGGCCGGTGCCACGCGCGGGAGGGCTGGAGCCGCTGAGGGCCTCCAAGACGGGGCAGGTGACGTCCACGCATCTGCACATGTCCATTGTGTGTAAGTGTATGTGGGGTGCGGGACGTCGGAAGTTGAGGTGAAGGGCCTGAGACCTTAACTGATGGCGAGCTCGTAAGGTCTAAGGGGAAACTTTCTGCGGGCATCACGGGGATCCGCACATGTTTTAAGTGTCACCCATAGAACTGAGTAGCCGCGTCCCGTTAATGCTCTTTGCCCGGCCAAGCCATGAGCCTCGCTTTCGCCGATGACACGCTTCGCCAAGCCACTCAGAGGCCGGCACGGAGAGCGTCTCCGTTCTCACCGGCAACCGCCCCGTGATGGCAGAACCAGGGTGGCCTGCTCGGCCTGGAGACGGTGTAGGTCTGGACCACGCATTGTAACACCTGATACAGACCTTCGCCTTCATCTGATTAGCAGACTGGCTGGCTTTGTTTTTAACCCTACACAACTATTTTACAATTACTGGCACAAGAATGACAGTGATAACTACACAGAGATAATAATACACACACACACACACACACACACACACACACATATATATAATAAACAAATAAATGAAAAATCCTCCTTGTTTCAAAACAAATAAAGGACAAATAATGAAAATGTATGAGATAGAAGATTCTTTATAAGCCTTAATATATGCTTTTTATTTTTAAAAATAAAAAAAGTTCTTAATATATTCTTATATATTTGATATACCAAGCAATTAATGCAGAACTAATATATTAGCACAATATAATTCTGTGACATGTCAAACAGATTTGCAAACTCAGTTCGCAGGTTCCGTAGTTTTCAGAGCACCTGCAGGCAGGTGATACAGTCTAAATCTCTGACCTATTGGCCACTTGACTGTCCGTCGCGATGCTCCACTTTGGGGCAATAATACTCAAAAGCTCTGCTGACACTTTAACACGTGGATTAGAGATTAGAGCATATGTACTAATTTTTATAGAACTCACCTTCGTTAGATGATAAGGAGGTGCATCTACGTCTAGTTTTTCATGAAGAAAGTGGGACTAAAATGGAATAACATTGTAAGATTTCGTGGTTGGAAAGTTTCAAAGCCAGGGTTTGAAACCGAGCCTTCACTTTTCGTTTCTCTTATGGGACTCTTTAGACCAGGTAATATTTTCTTCTACAACAGAAAGAAA
>NW_011889256.1:397888-399121 GCF_000151845.1 Pteropus vampyrus | reverse complement strand
GAATAACATTGTAAGATTTCGTGGTTGGAAAGTTTCAAAGCCAGGGTTTGAAACCGAGCCTTCACTTTTCGTTTCTCTTATGGGACTCTTTAGACCAGGTAATATTTTCTTCTACAACAGAAAGAAACGCTCCCGCGAATGGCCTGTTAAAGACCCCTGACTGACAACAAAGTACATTCGGATAACGTTACTGAACTTCAGATGCCATTTTACCCCCCGGAAATAATCTCGTGTGTGTAT
Organism: Pteropus vampyrus; assembly: GCF_000151845.1. Lineage (NCBI taxonomy): Eukaryota > Metazoa > Chordata > Mammalia > Chiroptera > Pteropodidae > Pteropus > Pteropus vampyrus. The sequence continues at coordinate 398,881 of NW_011889256.1, read as the reverse complement.
AATCGTTTTCAAACGGTAAATCGCTAAGTTCCCGCGGCTTATAAACAATGAGGCGTCGCACCCCGTTATGTCCGCAAGTGAACTCAGCACTCCGTGTAGACTGAACTCGGCTAAGCCGGGGGAACACCGGCTAATTCAAAAAACGAAACGCAAACCAGGCGTGTGAGATAAGTGAATCTTATTTGTCATTCAAGTAAAGTGCGACGCGGTGTCCTAGCAACTCCAGGTAGAGGTGACTTTCACCGACACGGTGACCTAGGGTCCTGGGGCCTTTCCTCCTACGTCCTCACCGCCTTCTGCACGCTGCCGCTGGCAGCGGAGGGGAAAGCGGACGAGGAGGGAGGGGAGAAAAGAGGCTTTCTCACAAGCCCTGGACCACAGGAGACACTCGTCACTGTCACCCTCACAGTCCTTGGGTAAGAATCAATCATCTAACTACAGTGGATACAAGGAGCCTGAGAAATAGCACCCCCGATCCAGAAATAGATCTGGACATCGGATCTTATCTGCTGGGTCGGCATCTCACCAGATCGACGAACCATCCCCGAGTTTCCCAAATCCTACGTCGTGGAAAGAATGAAAACCACGTCCACAGGTAGAACTATTCTGTGCTGGCCTAGAGCCGTGGATGAGAAGTAGAGCACGTGACAATCAACGTAGAGAACCAGGTTCAAAATCTAGTTTCGCTTTAAGAGTCGTGTCACTGTGGACATGTCGTCAAAATTTGAACCTCTGTCTCCACCCGAGAAGAGAATTATTTAACGTGAAAGTGAATGTCGGGGGGCGGGGGGGTGACACAATGCCTGATACTAAGTCAGCGTGACAGCATACAAAATAGTTTTCCCCTTGCTATCCTGTTTACTCCTCATGGCACTAGGAAGAGTATTGATGAGAACATATTTGATTAAAGAAAAAAGCTCTATCAACATGTAGAGCAAGTCCTTGTGTGTGTGGCCAGCCCCATCCTGCCTGTAATGTTGTTAAGGAGAAATA
>NW_011889256.1:394892-396938 GCF_000151845.1 Pteropus vampyrus | reverse complement strand
GGGATGAAGTGACACCTGGCACCCAGAACGCTTGCGCCTGCATGCTCTCAAGGTTCTAGTGCATCATGTAGATTTATTCAAAAAGCAAATACCACTCCGAGCACAGGACACGCCTGCCCCCAACCCTCCATCCTCCACGTGAATTGGTGACGCTGCTGCCACCTGCCCTCCTCCGTCACGTGACTTGATGGCCCCCTTACATTTTTGCCTCGTTAAAGCGACTACTTTCTCAGCTTTTAGGGACATCTTTGGATGCACCTTGCTGACGCCTGCGGAGCCCTCTCCACGCCCAGTGGCACTGCCTTGGCTCAGGCTTCTGGCGCCACTCAAAGTCCCCTTAGGGACACAGGTGGAGACAACCGTTCCATTCTTCGTGCCCCAGGCACCGCTGCACATACCTTCAGAATAACGAAGCCTGACGCCGTGTTGGTGAGGGTTTGGAGCCAACGGTGTGAACCGCCACAGTGAGGGGCGTGTGGAGAGAAATCGGCAACGCTGAGGAAGCCAGACAGGCTCACGCCCCACAGTCAGGGCTCCACGCTCATAAGTGACCGTCTCGGACGCACGACGGGAGAGGTTTGGGGGCGTTCGCACCATCTCGTCCCCAGCGTCACGAGGACCGTCCGCGGTCCTCCCGCAGGAGCGTGTAAAGGAGCCGGCATTTCATACGGAATCGCAGTGAGCAGTGGTCACGAGCCGGGCACCATAAGGTGCCCTGCCAGCTTTGGGGATGCGAACACATAACGAGGAATAAGAAAGCGCGAGCTGCCGAGAAAAAAGATACCTTCAGCTCTTCTCACCCAATGCCAGGTAATACTTTGAAGGGACATGCAGTGAAAGACCCAGAACATTTACCGAGCACGTCCTATGTGCCCAGCATGGGTCTAAGCACTTTATTCTCGCGTCTAAACTCTAAGTTCCTGTTGAATTATAAAACCGTAATGTCTCGCTGGGGTTTATAATACAGGTCAAATCAAACTATGCTATCATGGACTCCGATGGCTGTGGAAATGGCTCTCTCACGGTTAACAACCAGTAACTGCACAAAATACATGAACTTGCTACTTTCGTAGTCTGGGCAACGGGCCACACAGGGTTGTGATTCGTAAGAGAAGAGACACCAATAACAAAAGTCCTATGACAGCCCCTGAAGGCTAGGACGTCGCTTCCCAGCCAGGGTGCATGGGGGCAGGGGGACCCCAAACGAACACAGCACGGGGCTCTCTCAGAGTCAGGGGACAAGAACCCAGGCTCATGGAGGCCGAGATTGCTAGGCTGTTTGGGGCAGAAAGAGGCCCCCAGAGACCTGCAGAAAAATCCCCGGGGTTCTGGCGGGCGACAGCCGCTCTGCTTTGGCCCTGATGGAGTGAAAACCAGGAGCTGCGTGAGTCACACCGCGTCTCAGCCAGTTGTCAAAACTCCCGGACTAAGCTCGGCACTATGAAAGCCATAGAAGAAAACGTCGCCGCCAGCGATGCAGGGGCACAGTGTTGTCGTCCGGCAAAGCGTTACCGGGTCTTTGGAGACACAGAAGCATAGGAGAAGCACTGGGCCCCCAGACAGGAAATCGGTCCATAAGAAAACAACACTCGGACGTGGCAGAGATGATAAGGTCATCACAGTCACGATAAACGTATTCTATGTGCTAGAGATCACGAGAAAACATGAACGCATGAGGAAAAGCGTCGGAAAATTATTTTTAAAACCGAAGGGGAAGTTCTACAAACAAAAATTTAATATCTGAAATAAAAAAATAAAAAAAGAACACTGGGCGTGATTGACAGAGAATTAGAAACCCAGAACAAAATATCCGTGAACGAGGAGACATAGCAACAGAAACTCTCAAAAACGAAACCCAGGAAAAACTGAATTAAAACCAGTGCCGCGTCACTGACCCATGAGAAAACATCAAACACTCAGAAATACATGAGACTCGAGGCTTGGAAGGACAGAAGGAATTAAAACAGCAAAGATATCATCTAAAGAAATAATGGATAGAAACCTACCTAACTTGATAGATGGTATAGTTCTCCAGATCCAAGCTTT
>NW_011889256.1:389718-392987 GCF_000151845.1 Pteropus vampyrus | reverse complement strand
TTTATCCTGCATCTTGGGAGACGTTAGTTACCATGAGCTACAGCCAGCTTGAACCTAACCCATCTTTCTCCTTGGTGTTCTCCTTGTCACTTACTCCCTCCCCTGGAGCTGGCGCCCCCCAGGGAAGAGGCAGCACGTCAACCCTCGCCGCGATTCTGCCTGCGAAGCTCACACCGAGAGAGAAGCTGGAACACAGCCTGCCAAGGCGCGGTCCTCCAGGGCACGGTCCTCCAGGGCGCGGTCCTCCAGGGCGCGGTCCTCCAGGGCGCGGTCCTCCTCAAGTCGTCAGCTGCGTCCACATCTTTCCCCTCTTCCCCCCGTTCTCCGTTGGGCAGCAGACGGGCCTTTGAATCGCTGTCCGCTGAGGAGCAGGCCGACCTTCGGCTCTCCAGGACCGTCCCACGATTTCTACACGGTAAGACATCTGACAACTGGTCCAGACGCGTGCTTCAGAAGAGTGCTTAGTTACCAGGACACGCTGCTCACAAACAACTGTGCACCAGAACATCTTTCCAGGGGGGACCGACGTGACTTTCCAGTTTGTAGAAATGGTGACTAAACCCCAGTCCATGTTAGACAAAACGCCACACAGTTTCGAACTGGGATGTTTAGGTTCTAGGACGGGCAGGGATCCGGCTGGGTGATTTGGTGGCACGGTGAGCTCACGCCCGCCTTCCTGCCTGCTCCTGGAGCTGGGCACAGAGCCGGGCGACTTCACTACCTGACAAGATGCCCGCATCCCTCGGGGGTGTGTGCTGGTGAGCGCCGTAGTGACCTGAGCTCCACCTTCCCTATGCTGGACTCTCAGCCAAAGCCCTCAGTCAACAGGCAGAATGATGATAGATCTCGCCAATTAATTTGCAGAGTACAGTTTAAGGGATTGTGTTGCTCCATTCTGGAAAAGCTATTTGTCACGTTTACTGCTTCGGATTACATGCAACTCCAGTGAGGGTAGTTTTTTTTTTTTTTAAGTTTGGACGGGCTTCCTCCTGCTTCCTCTATCAAATCGCGCTGCTTAATTTGGCAAACAACTCTCCATAGAGATATAAAAATAATGTAAAATAAATTTATCTCCCAAATGTTCTTTTTAATGGTTTGACGAAGTTTGGCCTAAAATGGATCCTGGCTCTGTCACGTGTATCGTGTGTGACGGGACGAGTCACGTCATCTCCAGGATTCTCGGGTCATCATATAAACTCAGGGAGTCCCTCAGGAAACTCCCGACAAGGGGCCTGAAGGTGTCTGGCCTCACCGTGTTATGATTATCTATTTTCACCGAAAGCAGGTGAGGACGACACACCTTGACACTATAGTTATTTTAAGTGAGTAGCACCCAGATCCGTGTGACCATTTTCACAGATGGACATGACAAAGAAGAAAAGATACCATCTTCAAATCTGCTCGAATGATTTCCTTAGCCATGACTTTTGCTTCATTATTTTGTATGGAAACGTACCTTCTAGTGTATGAATGCCACCCCCAGAAGGGCACGCGAGCAGAGCTGCTAACAGCGACCGGGGGACACGCGCACGTCATCCAGTAAGGAACGTTCTTACTTGTAACTGCATCTTACTGCTCTACAGTTTACGGCATATTGTAATTGTATAAAATAAGGTGCGTTTCTTGTCCCAAAGAGTGAGGCACTTCTGACGTTTGTAGAATGTGAATTTTTAGCTTGTACGACTACAGCAAATATAGAAACAAAATAAGGAACGCTGAGCAGCCAGTGCACTGCCATGCGCGTGGCGCATCGCCAGCGGACATTGCCTTTCCCGCATTTCCGTTTTCCGACACTTTGTTTACCCAAATAACACATTCCTTTTAACCTCGCCTTTTCTCACTCATGGAAAGCTGTACATATTTAATGCAGACAACCCGAGCCTTCTGACTATGGCTGGGCCATCGCTATGGCCTAAGATGCTGAGCTCTGTGGGCGTGACCTATGACCTTTCCAGCACTGAGCCTCTTCCCAGCGTTTTGCATAGAGTAGTTACTAGTAAGAGTTCGCATTAAATTGACTTCTCGGTTTGATACACTGAGGATATATTTGTACTTTGACTTTAAGACTTGTTGTCGAACAGTTGACACAGACTTTTCCTGAGCTGAGCTGAGCTGAGCTGAGCTCAACACGCACGTAGCTTAAATGTGCGAGGCCAGACGCACGCAGAGACTGGTTTGCTGTGAATCCAACAAGGCGTGGGCATCAGAGCCTCACCTGCCCGGCCATTTCCGAAGACCCACGATGAATGCACTGCCTTTTCACGCAATCCTAGATTTTTATAACATTTGTAAAATCACAGTTGAAACGGCTAATCCCCTCGCTTCGCTGTCCCTAGAAAGGGGTGACATTGCAGCGACTACAGATACTTTTGGTATCCGGGAAAAGGGAAATGGAACTGGGAACATGTTTAATCCAATTATGTGGTTTTCGGTTACTTTCATAGAAAGCTCTTCCAGTTTTAGAAATGGTTTCCAGCAATACTTCCTTAGCCCATGGTGTTGACCTAGATGGCACTGTGGAGAATTTTCAGGGCCAAGAGTTGAGCCCCTGTGTGAACATAACCTGGCGTTATAAATATGCGACAGCAGACAAAAACGAACTTTGAAATGTGTGCGCCCAGCAGCTGGACTTGCAAAATTCTTTCCATTGACTGCCGTAAAATAAACATCGCATGTGTGACTTTTGGTATGTGCACACACCCATGAAACTGTCACCGCAATAAAAAATGGATCTGTCCACCGCATCAGAAACTTTCCTCGGACCCTTTGCGGACCCCGACCCGCTCACTGAGCGGCACTGCTGTGCTTTCCGTCACTAGTAATTAGTTAGAATTTTCTAGAATTTTCTAGAATTAGTTAGAATTTTCTAACTAATTTTCGGACCCTTTGTGGACCCCGACCCCCTCACTAAGCGGCACTGCTGTGCTTTCCGTCACTAGTAATTAGTTAGAATTTTCTAGAATTAGTTAGAATTTTCTAGAATTTTATAAAACTCGAATCATACACCTGCTCTTTTTTTTTTTATGGTTTCTTTTATTCAGCACAATAAAATGTAGGCAGAAAACTCCGTTTTAGTCGAGAGAAGGAATATACTTAGCAATGGACGATTTAACTTATAAACACGTGCAGTGGATGGGATAAACAGCCCGCTCCTCCACGTCCTTATTCATTGTAGGGGACGATACTTCCCTGCTCCTTGATACTTTGCTCATCTATATACTTTGCCAAAAGAACGAGGTGCTCATCCTAGAACGAGGTGCTCATCCTAG
>NW_011889256.1:387645-389668 GCF_000151845.1 Pteropus vampyrus | reverse complement strand
TTGATATTGTGCCTTGCAAACTTGTTCAGCTCATTTGTTTATTCTAGTAGTTTTTTATAGAATCTATCGGATTTTTTCATGTAGACTAGCTTATGAACCGTTTTTACCTCTTTCTTTTTATTTTTTTTTTTATGTCTTCTTGCTCTGGCTAGAATTTCCGACATGATATTGAATTAATATGGTGAGAGTGTACATTCTTGTCTTGTTCCTGATGTTTAGGGAAAAATCATTCATTCTTCGTAACTGACGTTAGCTGTTTTTCATTTATGCCTTTTATTGGCATTATAAAGTTCTCCTTTATTTCTATTTTGCTGAAAAATTTCACCAAGGATGGATGTTGAATTTTTTTCAGTTGCTTTTCCTGCATATACAGATTTGTTCATAGTTTTAGGAGTTTTTTTTTTTTTTTAAGGCTGTTGTTATGTTTTATGACACTGATTAATTTTCGAACACTAAACGACCTCGCATCTTGGCAAACTCCCCCTACTCGTTTTGTATTATCTTTCTTAATGTTGTTTTATTAGATTTGTTGGAACGTTGTGAAAATGTTTTGCATCTATTTTAACAGACGTGTTGTTCCATATTTTTCTCACGACACTTTTGTCTGGTTTTGATACCAGAGTAAGGCTGGCCTCATAGAAGGAGCTGTGAATTTTTCCCTTTTCTTCAGTTTCCTGGCAGATTTTGTATAGCACTGGCATTATTTCTTCCTTAAATGTTTCATAGAATCCATCAGTAAAGTCATCTAGACGTGGGTCTATTTCAGGGGAAGGTTTTTAACAATAAATCCTATTTCTCTAATAGATCCAGAGCTATTTAGGTTATCTATTCTTTCTTGGTTCAATTTCGATAGTGTTCATAAAGAAACTTTTCTGCCTCATCTGCGTGGTTGGATTTCTTGCCTCGATGCTGTTCACGATATTCCCTCCTTACACTCTGAGTACAAATCCGTTCACCTGCTCACGTCGGGTCTGAAATGCTAAAACTACTATCGACCCAGACTTCCTTCAGTCATGGACACCAGACATGATTCAGGTTCTGCAGCTCACGCACACTCATATCGTCTGAGTCCTCAAGCACTTTCACTAAGAACTGTGAACAGGAAAAGGGAGAGAGAGGTCTCAGACACGTGGCCGCCGGGGCTGCCTCGCATCCAGCTGTCCCTGGCATCTGTGACAACAGCAAGGTAGAGTTTTTAAAAATTATGAAAATAAACAAAAATAGAAAGGATGAAAGATGAATGAACAATTACTCAATGGGACTCACCGGTTCTTCGTTATGATTTTCTGTCAGGCTAGTACCTGAGCTTATGGCTCCTTTCTATTTATTTCAAAATATATTATTGACCACTATTTCCAATATTAAAAAGAAACTATTTTTTTCCAGTTTGATGGATCGTCTCTTCATATTATGCTCTTCGAACAATCTTTCTTTCTGCCCACTCGCATGCAGCATAAGGGATCTCTTCCACCATTCATCCCTAGGGATAAATCATTCAAATTTGTCCCTAACCATTTAATACGATCCCAAATGTGTTGGGGGCAAATTTTCACCTGCTTGAACACTTAACCATCCGTGTCCTACTGGCTAACTTTGACATTACCATTTATATCACTCCATATTCAAAAGTTCCTCTATCTATAAAAATGAATATGTAATGGTCTTCCAGGTTTCTTTCAGTGTGAAACTTTCAGAGACATCAATAAAATCTGTTAACCATAACATCCCCTTACAAATTTTTGTATTTATCAGGTTTTAGTCTCCTTGTCTAACAACTACTGATAATGAAAAGTACAGGATTCAATATTTTACCCCAATTTCACTCTTCTACAAAATCACTTACATCCAAATCACATGAAGGAAACCCTCACAGACCAGGTGAGAAATTTTCATAGAATAAAGTAAAGAATCTAGATTTCAAGGATCGGGCCAGCACCTAACTGGGATATATCCATGTATTCAATGTCAAGGAAAAGAAATGACAGTATAACTCAGAAAGCTAAGATTAAAAACAAAAACAAAA
>NW_011889256.1:364443-387595 GCF_000151845.1 Pteropus vampyrus | reverse complement strand
GAGAGAGGTCTCAGACACGTGGCCGCCGGGGCTGCCTCGCATCCAGCTGTCCCTGGCATCTGTGACAACAGCAAGGTAGAGTTTTTAAAAATTATGAAAATAAACAAAAATAGAAAGGATGAAAGATGAATGAACAATTACTCAATGGGACTCACCGGTTCTTCGTTATGATTTTCTGTCAGGCTAGTACCTGAGCTTATGGCTCCTTTCTATTTATTTCAAAATATATTATTGACCACTATTTCCAATATTAAAAAGAAACTATTTTTTTCCAGTTTGATGGATCGTCTCTTCATATTATGCTCTTCGAACAATCTTCCTTTCTGCCCACTCGCATGCAGCATAAGGGATCTCTTCCACCATTCATCCCTAGGGATAAATCATTCAAATTTGTCCCTAACCATTTAATACGATCCCAAATGTGTTGGGGGCAAATTTTCACCTGCTTGAACACTTAACCATCCGTGTCCTACTGGCTAACTTTGACATTACCATTTATATCACTCCATATTCAAAAGTTCCTCTATCTATAAAAATGAATATGTAATGGTCTTCCAGGTTTCTTTCAGTGTGAAACTTTCAGAGACATCAATAAAATCTGTTAACCATAACATCCCCTTACAAATTTTTGTATTTATCAGGTTTTAGTCTCCTTGTCTAACAACTACTGATAATGAAAAGTACAGGATTCAATATTTTACCCCAATTTCACTCTTCTACAAAATCACTTACATCCAAATCACATGAAGGAAACCCTCACAGACCAGGTGAGAAATTTTCATAGAATAAAGTAAAGAATCTAGATTTCAAGGATCGGGCCAGCACCTAACTGGGATATATCCATGTATTCAATGTCAAGGAAAAGAAATGACAGTATAACTCAGAAAGCTAAGATTAAAAACAAAAACAAAAACAAGACAAAACAAACACAAGAAAGATGGAACCATGTTGTTGGTATAAATATGCTAAGATTAAGAACGGCCAGGGCATGGGGACTGGAGAGTTAGGGAGACATGCATACACATCAAGGGGAGGGCGAGTGTGAGTTCCTCAGCAGGACGGAATACTTGTGTACTGGGAGCAGGGGACTGGCCATCACCACCACCGGGCCTGAGGACGGCGGCCGTGTAGCCTCACGATCGGCCGCGGACTTTTGGGCCAAGTCGATCCGAACTGAAATTCTGGTTCCTGTGACTGGTGTCCTTGGAGTATTTTTTAAATCCCTGTGGTTATGAGTTTTTTTTCCAGTCTGTGTAACAGTGATGATCACAGGACTCATCTGATATTCCTGCAATGAAAATACGTCAGTGCAGAGCCTGGCAAACCATAAGGACGTAAGTGTTAATGCCATAGATTGAACGTCTGTGTCCCCCCCCCGCCAGAGTCACATGGTGAAAAGTAATCCCCAGTGTGATGCTGTTTGGCTGCGGGGCTTTGGGACATGATTAATTGGTAAGGGCGGGGCCCTAATGATGGGATTAGTGTCCTTATAAGAGGGACCTCAGAGAACTCCCTTGTCCCTTCTGCCATGTGCGAACACAGCGAGGAGATTGAAGCTCATGAACCAGGAAGTGGGTTCTCACCAGATGCCAAACGTGCTGGCACCTGGGTCCTGGACGTTCAGCCTCCACAGCGGTGAGCAATAATTTGTGTGGTTTATAAGCCACACGGTCTACGGCATTCGGCTCTCGCAGCCCAAGTGGACCAAGATGGCTGGTGTTATGATCGTAGCCTGGTTCAGATGCAGAGACACAGAAGAGGGAAGAACACCGTGCCAGTTTGCATCTCGAGTTAACGGCCCCTCCGGGCTGCGGCCAGGATCCCGCAGCCCAAGCTCCCGAGAAGCGCGCTCTGTCTCATTACCTTCCTCTGCCTCCGGTTTTCTCAAAGCCTTGCGCTTGTTACCATATTCCTGAAGCAAACGTCCTAATATAAACACTTAAGATACACAGGTGACCAGACCGTCGTTAAAGATGACACGAACCTACGTCTGTGCCAAGAAGCATCGTAGGATTCCTCAGTCTCAGTGACGAGCAGAGGCACGATCACAGACGCACAGTCCCCTGAGAAAACTCAGTGTCGCCAGGAGCGAAGACAGAAAAGGGCACGGCGCAGGCGTCAACTCAGAACTCAGCGGGTCGAGCGAGTTAACGAAACCAAAAAAATAACGCCAGTAAGGACGGCCACAAGCACTCCAGATGCCACCTGCATCAGACGAAGAAACGATGCTATGAACAAAGAAAGTGGAACCAGGTTAAAAAGCGGTAAGCGAGAGGCTGTTGTTTTCCCAATAAATGTCCTGTAACATTAGGTATTTTAGCATTGGATCGAAGCAGAAATAATTATAGGTGTGCAGCTTGAAATAGTTTCCCCCAATCAACAGACCTAGGTGAAGAAGTGGCCGCAGTCCAGAATACAATACCATGCATGTCGTATTACATCTGTCACTCGGATTTAGAAAGTTATATTCATTAAATGATGATCGAATGGCTTATAGTTGTAAGGACGTTCACTTATATTTTACCAGTAGGATAAACTTTTCTGAGAATTATTTTAAAAATTAACATGCAGGTGGAAAAAAGACACGATTTCAAACTAAGAAAATTCTACCCACGGCCTAACTGGTAACTCTTCGGATGGTTTGTGAATATTTCCCACGACTGTATGGAAAGTGAGTCTCAGATGCATAGCAGGTCCCAGTGGGAATGGCGCCTGATTAAACCCGAAGGACAGAGGGAAGGAAATCGTATCTTTGTGCCTTTTCGGACCAGAGGAGATGAGCCATTGACAAGGTTATTTTTGTTGGTTTGTTTTTCCTCTTTCAGGCATACCTCTGACCTCGAGAGTAGCAGCTTGTAACATTCCATAACTATAGAAGCCATGAGTCTAAAGCCATCTCCTAAAAGACACACACTAACGAAAAGATGCGGTTTGGACAGACGGCCAGATTCGCGGCAGTCCATCTGAAGACCGGAGGACTGTAAAACTGTATATTTGAACACTAGACCCTGAATAACGGTTGCTCTGATGGCCGGTCTGCCTTGGCAGATAGAGAGGGGTCCTTCTGAGCTCCTCTCCCGTGCAGTCCACATTGCTTTTGAAAGAAATTAAATCTGAAAAAATCTCTTGCTTCTACATAGACTCATTTTACCTCCCAGAGGTGAACACCTCTCTAGCCTCAGATATTTGTAAACCACAGGAAAGGGGAGAAAATATTGAATCTTAAAAAGCTAAGTCCCACTGTGTCTCCGTGATGGTTAATTATATTTGTCACTCAGTTAGGCCATGATGCCCGGATACGTGGTCAAACACCAGCTGAGATGTTGTCGTGAAGGTATTTTATTAGATATGATTAATATTTAAATCATTAGGGAAATGACTTAATTCTGAGAAAAGCAGACTGTCCTCCATAACGTGGGCGGCCCTTATTCAATCAGTCCAAGGTCTTAAGAGAAAAATACCAAACTCCTCCAGACGAAGATAAAATCCTGCCTCTAGCCTCCTGCATCTCCAGCCTGCTGGCCTGCCCTAGACTTTTCACTCACTAACCCCACAGTCACATGACAAATTCACTAACATAAAAATCAGTCTCCCTCGCATTGGCTGGAACAGCATCCCATGCATGTTAACGACTGCATTATGTCTTCTCTGAGTGTAATTATGTGTAACCCAAGGTTATTCATCGTGACAGGGAGGTAGCCTTTGAGCACAGCATGTAAATATTCGGCACGCTTCCTTCGCGGACCATACCCCGCCTTGTTCCAACAGGTATCGTCTAAAAGCTGTCATGACGCTGCAGCAAGTCCAAGGCCAGGATCTCTGGATGACGCACACCGTCCTCATGACACTCTATTGTGACTGTCTCGACAGACTCTGAACCAAAACGAGATCTCCCTTGTCCTCACGCAGCACATAGTAATGGCATAGGGACAGCATCGCCGTAACAGACACGCCCTGCTGGAAAGAGGGCGGGCGCAGGACACACAAACGCCATCGGCCCACGGCAGTTCCGAAGGACCACGGGGAAGACGCTGCAAGGGTGAAGACTGTGCTCTGGGTTTTGCCCAGTTCTTACCTTGAGAGGCAGCGTCTCTCCACCCTGCCTTCCCCTCATCCTTGTCCTCGTTGGCAGGGGACCCCGGAGCACGCTCCCGTGGGGCCGGCGCTGATTGTCCAGTCCGCTTCCTGCCGAAGGAAAATCGGAGTCCAAGGACTGCTTTGCACAATGACCAGCCACGAACGCTTTTTAAGACTGGGATTTTGGTTCCTTTAGCCATACAAATCAAGACACATCTCTTAAGATTAACCTTACTTATTTACAATCAATCGTCACCACGGTTTTTCTCCTTTGCAAGCTGAGGATGCACTGGTGCCATTTTCTCTTGTTTATGGAGAGCCCTCGAAATACAAATACCATTGTTTATAGGTCCTTTCCCTAATGGGCAGAAATTTGCTTCCCTGCCTTTATTTTAAAGTCATGTAAGTATGAGAAATAAACCAGAAGCTATTTTAGTAAAAGAAAACAAAAAAGCTAAATGCAGACCAAGTCATTCCTTGAAGAAATAGTATCAAAAATCAATCCACGTTCAATCACGAGATTCTCAAGTAGCTTATTTCAGCGAATGTGCTGCTGATGGTTCCAGAGGGGAGAGGGGTCGACGGATGGGTGAAAAGGTGAACGAGAGAAGAAAAAAAAGGTGGAGGTTTGTTAGGGTTAGGGTTTGGCACAGGCTCAGAGTGAGGGTGAAGGTTAACGTTAGCGTTTAGGGTTAGTGTTTAGTTTACCACTAGAATCAGTGTTAGGTTTAGGGTTCGAATTATTTTTATTTTTTTCAGTTGTGTAGGAACACAGCCATGCTCATCTGTTTGTTATTGTCTATGGCAGAGTTGCGTCACTGTGACAGGGATCACGGGGCCTGCAAACAAGAATGAATGAATGAATGAATGAATGACTAATAAAATAAACTCTGCAAAAAACCGAAAAGCTCAAAGGACGATCGGGTGACAATCTCCAGGTGAGTGCAAGTTGCAGACTGGATTTTGAGAGGATGAGCTTAATGGAATCATGAACAATTAAGTTAAAAAAAATGATTTTACTTCTGAACTATGATTTTTAAAATAAGTTTTCTTATTCAAAAGATAACTCAAAACATATATAAATGAATTTATTTTAACTCAAATACACCGAGAAGAAGAAGAAGAGGAAGAAGGAGAAGAAAGAGCAGGAGGCAGAAATTACGAAGTACGATTGTATAATTTAAGTACAATAGTATAACTTAAGCCATGAATCAAATAGTGCTGGTCTTAGATAGTGGCCATCTACAAATGGGCTAGTTTTTGACAATAATCTATTAGGCTCTGCTTTTTAAAGTCCACTTTCTTTAGGGAATATCAATGAATTTTTGCTGATTTAAAAATATATGCCAAGACACATATGCTAATTTAGTGTAGCCTCCTCTGAAAAGTATCGGCTAATGACGCCTATTCTAATGGAGTTCCGGCTAAGCACTTTTTTGTATAATCGACATTCAAAAATAAAAATGTCTACTCAGAGATTAGCGCTCATGTGGGTGAAAGTCAAGGAACGCCCCCATCACACGATTACGCTCAGGCGCCAGCACCGTCGCCACCTCTGTGGTCATGAGTCGCTGTCTTGATGAGCTAAGGGCGCTGTGGGTGGGGAGCTGTGCGGCATAAACTTTGGATCCAGGGTGATTGAATTTTAAACCCAGGGCTTCATTTGCTTAACTCTGTGGCTTTGGACAAGTCACTAAACCTTTCTCTGTCTTGGTTTCTTCATCTACAAAATAGAGATAATAATAGTACATATTATCTAAAGATGTTTTAATGATTAGATACATTCATACATATCATGCTCAGGATAGTACTACACACTCACGCACACAAGAATTAGCATTTCTCATGGTTTTAATATGTTTTGTTACCATTTTGGGGCACAATAACTCCACGTTGAAGACATCGTCCCTCCAAATGTAATCATTGGATATCAAACCATCTAATTCGCAGGTTTTTTTAAAATTATCAAAATATTACGACTACCGTGGCCTTGTTTCCTTCCCCTTGAGATTCTTCATTATGATCAGAAAAACTTAATTTGGTACAACAGGCGTCAGACAAACATGACACCTTTGAAGACGGCATGGAGCAGTGTGGGCGAGATCTGGAGAACCGAGAACAGAGACCGAGGACTTTCAGAGGTAAAAACAACTTTCACATGGACAGGCTTGCATTTTTTCTCATTAAGTTTTAATCAGTTAACCCCTGGCTATCTGAATGAGGCTCTTTGCTGACCTGGCACTGCACCGGCAGGCACGAACGAAAGACCATTAGCCTCCCCCTTCTAGTCTCGCGGAATGTTCTAAGACTGTGCAGGGCTGAAATTCGAATCCCATTATGAGCTCTGGAATCGAATTGTGCTCATTTACACAAGGCTTTCGCTTAGAAAATGGAATCGCTCGCGTCGTCAGATCAAACGCATTATTTTCTTGGGGGACATAGAACGTTTTAGAGGAAAACTCACGAGCTTGCATGACTCGGCCGTTTTTGACCTCGTAGTAAAGGAAGATGGAGGTTTCGTACGACAGCGTGAGGACCCGGATGCAGGAGGGACAGGCCAGCCGGGTCAGGGAGCAAGCGCGAGCTCTGACCTCACCACAGCCGGCTGTAAGCAGCCGGGGGCGAGGGACGATGCCCCTTTCCGCCCTTGTGTGCTGTGCCCGTCAGCAGCTGGATGGTAAATGCGTATTCACTGACTGTGTCACTGCGTGGTCGAAACAGTGATTTTTGAATAAAACTGGGGTTGTTTTCTTTGAATAATCTTGGCTAAACCTTGTAAGCAATGCCTGGCTATTTGGTTTGGAGAGGCTTGATCGAGACCACTAGTAGTTTCTTCCTATCAGAAATATTATTTTGTAATATTAATTTTTAAATTAATCGAAATGCTAATTTTTAAAATATTTAATTCAAATGGAGGACATCTTTAGCTCACGAATGTTTCGATTTTTTCTCCTAAATTCTGGTAACGTTCTACAGCTAGAGGTTGCAGCCCTGTGTTCATCGAGTACAATTAAAACATGTTTTTAGAAAGTATTTATTGAAACTCCATTTTCTATGGAGAATGCTGAAATCTGTTCTGAAGGCTGGTGATTCAAAGTAGTTTGTCATGAGCTTTATCTACTCGGGGCTATGAAAAGACATATTTGTAAAAAATAAATAAATAAATTACTGGGTGTAGTAAAATAGCTTTTTACAAATAAACGAGCGAGATGGTGCCGTTAAAGTTAAAGAAATGAACTCTCCCTGTGGCTTGCGGTAGTGTGGTGTTCTTCATAGGAAAATAATGAAATTGAACCTTGATGGATGGCTAGAACTTATGAGACTGAAGGGGCAGAATAAATATTTTGCAAGCGGATGAACAATGAGCAAAGGAAACGCATAAGACCCAGTGTTTTGTGATGAAAACCACTAATGCGGGCCTCATACGTGTATGACTGTAAATCCTGCATCTCTCATAATACGGGACACTTCATTTATTTTCAATAGCTGAGTATTATTTGAAAAATCCTTACTGTGCGACGGCATCTGAATCAATACAAGTTTTTATTCAATTAAATGCTCATACAGATTATTTGGCGGAATTCCTGAAAATAAACCAAAAAGGAGGTAAAGAATTTAGTGTGAAGCTAGTCATAGAGGGTCACTGACCACGTGACTCCGTGATGAGCATCAGTAAATAAGTTAAAAAAGTAATAATGGCTTAAAATGTCAGCATCGCAAATATATCCCTACGTCATGAATATAAAATTACATATAACTATAAGATATGCACCTAAAACAGTTTATTTCCCTGCAAATACTTGTGAATTAAAATAAAATGTTCTGTATGTCATCATGCACATAGTTAAAATACTATAAACCAAGAAAATTGCCTGGCCGTGATAAAGATGTTGAACGCTACATACTGGTTTTAAGGAAAAATAGCAATGGTCTAAACTAGTTCCATAAAATATGAACCTGTTTGGAATTCTCTGTCTGAGGAGCCTCGTGGGATGAGCTCTCTTTTACTTTCTTTGGGTTTAGACTCTTTCTGCAAGTTCTTCAAATGTTAATAGTTTGACATTTTTTCACAAATTATTTCAGCTTTCGCCAGTGAGAGGATTTTAGTTGGTTCCTGTGACCTTTCAACGTAGGCCCATCAGTGCGTGTGTGTTGCTTTTGGGGAGTATTTCCTTATTTTCTGGCACTGCGAGGTACTCCGGGCTCACGGTGCATATATTCTCCCCTGCCCGCTATACTCGGCCACTTCTCCAAGGAGCTCCGGTGATTTTTATTGGAGAAAAGTGTTAAAAAATTAAGAACTAAGAACTAGGAGTGTTCGCTGCTCCTGGGCTGTCAGCGCTTGTAGGGCCCTCTCAGATGACAGACCAGGTGTGTCTACCGCCCTGTGTGTACGGGCACCTGCACAAGAACTTCTATCTGTAACCCTCTGATCTATCGAAAATGAAAGCATCGGATCCTACACTGTCTCCAGCTCTGACCTAGGACGCCTGGGTCATTGCAATCTCCTCCCCACGCGCATCTACCAGCTCCCACCCCAGCAGCGGAAGCGGGTCCAGCCTCCGCCATCCGCTCACTCGGCTGTCCGATCCCGCGCAGGCGTGTGGCGGCATCAGACTGCTGACTTCTAAACCCTTCGGGAGCAACTTCGTCGATTCGAATCGGTCGTTTATGGAAAGTTTTTTTGGCCTTTAGTCTACACACTGCATTCAAATCCGAATTCACTTAGGTCAGCACCTTTTCCTCCAACACACACGGCGAGGATATTTCATACACTTGGAATATGGTTATTGTCACATTCTACATTCCAACCTGGAAGCCTTTGAACATGTATATATTTTTTTTTCTGGAAGTTTCTATAAATTACATGTAATGCACATACACTAAGATGCACAGTCTGTAAAGCTCTATGGGTTTGACAAATGTATGATGTCACGTACCCCACATGACAGCACCAGACAAACTAGTTTCACCACCCTCAGGAACTCCCCGTGTTCTGTCTCTCCCTGCCCTGAGCCCTGGCATCGACAATTCTGCCTGCTCCAGAATGTCACAGGGTTGGAGCCTCCTCGGATTGGTTCCTCCGTGTCTTTTTGTGGTCTGAGAGATCATTTCTTTTTATAACTGAATAATATTCCCTACGTGGATATACCACTGTATGTTGAACCATTATTCTATGTAAGGACAACTTCCGTTTTGGGTGCCATTATAAATCACATGTTTTATTCATTTCGAATTTGAATTTTGGGGTGAGATACATACGTAGGAAAGAAATTGATCTTTGTATATTAACCTTGGATCCTTGCTATTCTTGCTGATTAGTTCCAGAAAATTTTTGTTGTTGCTCTCGAGTCTTCGATATTTTCTGCATAAAAAGTCACGCCGCCTGCAAGCAAGGACTGTTACATTTCTTCCTTCTCGACCCTTTTTAATAGCTCAGATTTTTAGTATTCTGTTGAATAGATGGTGAGATAGGACATTCTTGACATTTGTCTGATCCCAGGAGGAAAGCACCCATTTTTTTTTTTTTTTACCGAAAGCATATGTTAGCTGTTTTTCTGTAGATGTTTAATATCAAGTTGAGAAAGTTCCCCAATCTTCCTTATTTGCCGAGAGCGAGTATTCATTGTGAGTATTCATTGTGTCAAATGCTTTTCTGAACCTGTCGATGTCATGGATTATGTTTATTGATTTTCAAATGTTGATTTAGCCTCATACAAGTGAAACAGATGGACGCGACTCAGCGATCTGGTTTCCGAGGTTCCTGTGGGCGTGTTCATGATGGATTCTGGTCTGTACTTCTCCTTTCTTGAAACGTCTTTAACTGATTTGGCATGAGCGTGATGCTTGCTCGCCTTATAGAATAAATGACGATGTATTCCCTCTGCTTCTATTTTCAGAAGTAGTTGTGAAAAACAGGTGTAAATCTTTCCTAAATGTTTGGGGAATTTACCAGTGAAACCACCTGGGCCCGGTGGTTTATTTTTTAGGTCAATGATCATGGACTCATTTTTCTTTAGCACACATAGGTCTAGTCAGATGATCTATTCCTCCTTGGAAGTTTTGATAGTTTGCATCTTTCGGAGGATCGGTCCGTTTCATCTATCAAAACTGTCTGTATAAAATTAACTACAGTAATATTTCATTATGCTTTTACTGTCCACGGGATCAGAGGTAACAACTCCCCCGCCATTTCTGATATTGAGAACTGCTGTCTGGTCTCTCTCACTCTTGGTTAGCCTGGCTGCAGATTTATCAATTTTATGGATCTTTTAAAAAAACCAGCTTTGATTTTCTGTATTGCTTTCCTGTTTGTTATATTTATTGTTTTTTTAAATCATCATCATCATCATCATCATCATCATCATCATCATTTCTATCCTTTTGTTTGCCAAAGAGGAAGCTTGGGTTATTGATTGTGGATATTTCTTCTTTATGAATATATGTTTTTCAGGCTATGAAATTGCTTCTGCATCTCATACATTTTAATGTTATAGTTTCACTCTCAGACTAAAAAAAAAATTTTAATTACTCTTGAGATTTTTTTATTTGGCCCATGTGTTATTTAGAAGTGTGTTGTTTCATCTTTAAATATTTAATGACTTTCTTGCTGTCTATTATTGATTTTTACTTTAATTGCATTGTGTCCTGAGAACATAGTTTGTGTGATTTCTATACTTTCACTTTTCAGCTTTGTTGAGACATAATTAACGTATAGCACTGTGTAAGTTTAAGGTGTACGACATAATGATTTGATGCACATATACGTTAAGAAATGACCACAGTAGGGTTAGTTAACACCTCATCACCTCACAGAAGTGCCAGAGTTTTTGTAGTGTGAACATTTAAGATTTACTCTCCTAAGAACTTTCAACATGCTGTGCATTTGCTCCCCAGGATTTATTCATCCTATAACGGGGGGTTTGGACCTTTTGGCTAAAATCTCCCCATTCTTCCCACCCCTCAACCCCAGCATATCACTCTTCTACTCTGTTTTGATGAGTTCAGATTTTTTTAGATTTTACATAGGAATGCGATCACTCAGTGTTAGTCTATATTTGCCTGACTTAATTCATAGATCTTAACACCCTTCAAATCCATTCATGTTGTTGCAAATGGCAGAATTTACTTTTTCCGAATACCATATATAAAATTTTCTTATCCACGCATCTATTAAATGTATTTTGTTTAACGGGTACGAGAGTTTCAGTTTCGTAAGATGGAGCGTCCTGGACAGTAGTGATGGCTGCTTGACGGTGTGAACGTAGGGTTAGTGCCACCACACTGTACACTGAAAAATGAGTAAGATGGTAACCTTTATGCTACCTATATTTTACCGATACTAAGAATTAAAAAAAGATTAAGAAAAATAAAACTTTTCCTTTTGCCTTCGTTTTTCCT
Source organism: Pteropus vampyrus (assembly GCF_000151845.1). Classification (NCBI taxonomy): domain Eukaryota; kingdom Metazoa; phylum Chordata; class Mammalia; order Chiroptera; family Pteropodidae; genus Pteropus; species Pteropus vampyrus. The sequence continues at coordinate 376,117 of NW_011889256.1, read as the reverse complement.
CTTTCTTTCTGCAAATCTGAGATTGTGATCTATATAATAGTCCTTCTCCCCGGAGACCAAACATTTCTTTCCAGGTCAGTTTCGTTTGAATAAAAACACTTGATGTGTCCTCCTTTTTTGAAGATTAATTTCAGTGAATGTAGCATTCTAATCCGTTGTTATTTTCTTCAAACTTTTAAATGGTTTAGTCCACTCTCTTCTTGCTTATATGGTTTCTGATGAGAATCTGCTGTTATTTTTATCCTTGTTCCTCTATGAGTAAAGTCATTTTTTTTTTTTTTAAGTGTGGCTTCAAGTTTTCCTCTTTGTCTTCTGACAAAGATCGACAGAGATATGCAAATGAACTATGCTATGGCGGGAGTGTACGTCTTTCATTGTTTCTGCTTTGCGTTCTTTGACCTTCTACCATCTGTGGTTTTGTGTCTGTCATCGTAAAGCAAAATTTTACAGTTCGTAAAATTCCCCGTCATGATTACTTTATGTCCCTTTCCACTCCACCCTCTCTTACCTCCCCCCTTATCACTCCGGGTCCATTCTCCTTTGGAAAGGAGGTGCTGTTCTCAGATGGTCCCTTTTTACTTGATTCCTCCTTCTCTCCGCGTAAAAATGTGAGTGGCTTCTGTGGAGGTGTCCTCAAGTTCACTGGTTCTTACCCTGGCTGTGTCCAGTTGCCTGATGAGTCCACCAAGGGCATCTTGCACTTATTTGCAGTGTTTTGGGCTTCTGGCGTTTCTTTTTTATTCTTTCTTACAGTGACCATCTCTGTGCTCACTTACTTTTGCATGTTGTTTCGTGTTGTCTACATTTTTTTCCCATTAGAAACCTTAACATATTAATCACAGTTATTTTAAATATCCTGCCTGAAAATCCCAACTCCTGTGTCATATTTGAGTCTGTTTCTGATGCTGCTTTGTCTCTTTGATTCTTTTTTTTTTTTCTTTCAGCATGCCTTGTGGTTCACTGTTGAAAGCAGGTCATGATGTATCAGGTGATAGAAACCGACATGAGCAAGCCTCTAGCGTGAGAGTTCATGTTATTCTGGCGAGGAGCTGGGATTTGTTCGGTGATTGCTATAGCTGCAGGTACCAGAGACCCCAAATTCCTCCAGTGTCCATGGTTTTACACACGTGGTTTTATCCAGCACTTCGGGGGCCCGCAAGCACTCTTTCTCAAAGAGAATCTGTGTCTTGTAGCTCTTTAAACTGTGCAATTCACCATCGCCATTCTGGGCCCAAGGTGGAGCATTGCTGAGGTGGGGGTGGGGGGAGAGAGTTCTATAATCTTACGATTACATCGTGGAGGCTGGAGGGGGCTGGGTGGAAGCAAGGCTTCCCCCCCTCCCCCAGCTGAGGTGAGGTGGCATTAAGTCACAGCAAACAGGAAGTCTTTGCTATGGAGATGCTTCTCGCGTCTGCCCCCACCTGCCAGTGCTACCTCGGCTCCTCACTGTGCAAATCTAGTAGGGGTCTAGTAGGGTTTTGTAGGGTAAACCCTACAAAAGTGTGGGCCGCCTTCCGAGACCGTGGCCCGGGGGGGTCTCCCTGCCGTCACCCTGCAGCAATCCATCAAACTCGCTATCTGCGTGTCCTGCCGGTCAGGTCTCCAGCAGCCTCTGCTCCAGGCAAGCGGGCCTCGGCTCTCAGTCCCTGGCTCTCCCGTGTCATGGCAACGTACGACCTCAGTTTTCTGGCGTGTCCAGGAAAGTTGATCCATTGTTTGTTTGCTCAGTGTTTTTCTTGCTGTAAGGATGTGATGGTTTCCAAGCTTTTGACATGATTAGAGCTAAAACCAGACAAATAAAGAAATCCTGTGGGTGCAAATATGTAAACGAGACACACAGAAAGCGAGGATGGCAATCCAGCCGGGGCTTCTGATACTGGATTGGAGATACAAAACCAGCCAGATTTCACAGCCTGATTAGCACTAATTTACTCACAACGTGAAGAAACAGCCATTAGCTTAAGAGTATCAGACTCCAGGAATGGTCGGCCAAGTGGCAGTCATTGCCAAGTTCAGCGAGGGCCAGGGTTTAGAATGCCTGCCTGGACACAGAAGCTCGCTATTGTTGGCCACTGTTTTGGCCACCGCCATCTGTCTTGCTTCCCATATAAACTCTCTCCCCTGCTGACTGATATATATGGCATCCTGTACGAGGCCAGTGTACGATTTTGAAAAGCATTCCCAGGCAAGAGCTTTCTTTGTCCTTTGCATCTGCCTGGGTTTCTGACATGACTTGCCCATGTACTGATTTGTAAAGCAAATTTCAGAGTAGCTCCCGTGTGAAACATTTGAGGGACTGGATTATTTACCGCTTCCTGCTGCAGCCGAGGCTCACCCACCCCGTGGTTCCACACAATGTGATTCAAAAATGGGTTTAACAGAGTGTTCCTGGTATTCTGGTATCCCCATTAGTATGACACTGTGAGGGGAACCCAGATGTGTTACGTTCACTGACACGGCACCGTAATTGTGTTTGTCGGTGTACGTTTGTCTAATCTCCCCCCCAACTCTGGAAATTTGCCAGTGGCCTCAAACACAAAAATAGAGATAAGTGTAGTAGCTGCTGGTAGACGAAGGCTTCCCAGGAACAGACGGGAAGGTTGCTCACGGAGCCGGACCGTCGGTGCCAAAGCTTCCGCTGGAAATGAGCCCAGAACTTTCGATTTATTTATATTCTATTCAACACTTGTGCTGTATCGGCGTTAAAGGAATAAAAAAAAAAAAAAATCTGTAACTGACTTTATCCGTGAGTCATTTACCTTTTGAAGAACTGAAGATTCACTCTCTGGGTTTCTAATCAAGGGGCAATACGCTAATCCAAAGGCGCGTTTAATTCACATCCCAATTTAACATAAAACAGCTTTGAGAAATGTGGGTCCCAATGACACGTCAACCTTCTTTTTGTACCAATGCGAAGTTCGTTCAGACCCACCCTGAGCAGCACGGGGAAGGAAGAGCTCACCGAATTTCTAGAATATGAATTTCTCCAGCTCTCAATCACCCTTCGCTTCCTCTCCACTTCTGATTCGTAAAACTTGGAAATGAAAGACGAGAGCGAGCCAGAGGGAAATGCGTGGGCGTGTTCAGTCCTAACGAAAGGTCTTGACAGCAATCCGTCATGGGAAAAGATAAACCATTATACCCACTGGAGCTCAATCCTCTATCCCGCCCTCAGAGTAGTTTTTATTATTATAGTAGTTTCTAGTTTAACTGAAAAACTGTAAAAACAATAAGACGTTTTAAGGAAGAACCACAGGCTACATTCAAACCCAAACCAAATGCTAACCTCGTATTGATTTGAACAAATTACGTGTTTTACTCAGAAAACCTGCATTAAAAAAGCTAAGCCGACCTTGATCATCGTCGTGATAATGACAAAACACTTGACTACACAAACGTCAGAAAAAGAGAATCACAAAATTAAAATAGCACCCTCATTCATTTCGTTTGCTTAAAAACGATCTTTTAAATATCAGCAGATTTAAAATATGCATCTAAATTTTTAAGGGTATTTTTTTCTTCAACAACATGAGAAGACTCTTCAAATGGATGACCAGGAGGGAGGCGGGAGGTGCTGTACGCAGTGGAAAGCACCCAGATTGGAATCAGGTGCCGATGGCACATTCAGCCCCTGCTGGGCACTTTGCTGAGACCTCAGACAACACGAAGCTTGGTTACCTCATCCGGAAAGTAGGAATAACAATGGCGCCTTCTTCCCACAGTCCCCGGAGGGCTTAGTCATTGGCGGGATGGGGTCCACACGTGTCTGTGAACACGCCTGCTGGCAGTGGGCACAGAGCAAGTACTTGTGAACGGAAATACAGGATGTCCCTGGATAGGGACGCACTTAAAACGGCATGTCATCTGAAACCGCTCCTGTCATGGCTTCTCCCTTAAGAAGCGAGGCCTTGGCTTCCCATCCCCGACTGCACCCTCCTCACTTCTGACATTGACTTTGGTCTGCGGGTCGCATGAAGGGGATGTTAACAACTTAACTCTGCTGTCTCTGTGGTGTAGTATCAAGGCCGGACACGAGTACACTCTAATCTAAAATTCGAACTTCGGACTCCAGCCGTCATGGACTTAACCTCTCACAGCGAACAATTACAAAACCTGGCAGCCCAGGCAGAACCACGGCTCGGTGGAGGCCACCTGGGCCGCATCCGGTCCAGGCTGCACAGGTGAGCTCCGCATCGCTGCAGCTTTCACAGGAGGGCGGTCTCCGGGGAGCAAGGAGCGAGCCGCAAAGAAGGGACCCCCAGAGCGTGCGTGACTCTTTCCTCTGAGGTTTCTGGCTGACTCTAAAGCTAGGCAAGCAGAGAATGGCAGTGACCCCAGCAGCTTCACGGTGACGAGGAGATACTGCAGTCTGGGCGCGGGCACAGTGGAAGCTCCTTAGAGCAGGGGTCCCCAAACCCCAGGCTGCGGACCGGAACCAGAGTGGCCTGTTAGGAACCGGGCCGCACAGCAGGAGGTGAGTGGTGGGCCAGGGAGTGAGGCTCCGTCTGTGTCCGCAGCCTGTACCCTTCAGCACTGGCATCACCGCCTCAGCTCCGCCTCAGACCATCAGGCATTAGATGCTCACAGGAGCGCCGGTCCCCGGTGCCAAAGAGGTTGGGGACCGCTGTAATGAGATATTTCGTGGCAAACTTTGGGGGTCAGGTTAGGACTGTGTCCTGCGAGTTATCTCGGGGTAAACACTGCAGCTGCCCGCACTGCTGGCGAGTGTTCTCGGGGCAAATGGGAAACAGGTTAAAGAATGCGGCGCAGACCGAGGGCCGTGCACAGGCGACACATCTCATTTGACATCGCTCACCTTCCATGATTTTAACGCTGCGATTAGTAAATATCTTACTGTGCGAATAGTGGGGCTCACAAGTGAAGTCACTGCCTTGCAGCACGCCGGTGACGTGGCTTGGAGGGACTAACTCTGTTCCGTGCCCCTTTACCTTGGGGGTGCGCCCCGGGCCCCCAGAGGAGGCCGGACACCGCGGAGAGCTCCCGCCACCCCCCGCCCCCCAGATACTAGGTTTTTCTCTGTCCATACGCTCGTCTGATAGAGCTTCACTTCTAAAGTCGGTGAAGACTAACAGTGACAGCTACCAACACAGCACAGCGACCACAGTGACGCTCGTCACGTGGACGCGGCCTCCCTTCCTCAAAGTGTCTTGCTGGACGTCACTCACCCGGTCCCTCCGGGGCGTGCCCGGCTCCTCGTTGGCCTGCCAGCATCACCAGCGTCGCCTCCCCCTGCACTCGGGGACATTATTCAGGGATATCCGGGCCACCCTCGACCTGATCACCTGATCACCGGCGACCACGTGGCCCACGGCGAGCGTGCCCAGCGTGGAGACGGGACGAGGGACGTCCCCCCCAGGTGGGGCGGAGGGCGTCTCGCGAGTTTTCTCCACGCTGCTCGGGACGCCACATAATGTGAGACTTAAGAACTGTTTGTTTTTGAATTTTCCATAATCTTTTCCGACTGAGGTTGACCGCAGGTGACAAACTGCAGAAAGGGAAGCTGTGACTGAGGGGACGCCATACTCACACACGTGGCTCTGCCCCCATCCTCCTGAGCTCAGGGGGGAAGAAAAATATTTCTTCTCTGTAAGTGATGAGGAAGCGTAAACCCTCTGCAGTGAACAGTGGGGGTGTTGACGACTGGAAGAACAGATACCATGGGTTCAGGTCGTGTGTTTTCTTTAAAAACTCCCTAAACGTGCATGAGACAAAGTTGAGTAAGACTATCCCGCAGGACTATACCAGAGCCACTCACTGAGAGGCTTAGCTGCTGGCGGCTCCTGGCTGCATCTCTGCCTGAAAATTACCTTCAGCCGCCTCATCCAAAATTATGTTTCCTCCCACGTGGTCCTCCACCGCAGACGACCAACAGGGACAAATGGCCTGACCCCTCGCCTGAATGTGGGACAGCTCTAAAGCTCCCTGTAGGATTGGCTGAGGCCTCGGGTACAATCACAGGGTAGAGGTGCTCCTTCTGCCCACCCCGCTTCCTCACACCCTGACGGGCGTACCTGCCAAGAACATTCTCCAGCGCACCTTCTGCTCCCGATCCTTCCTGAGTCTACTTCTGGGGAACTCAAGCTAATACAAAGCGTTATATTTTTATTCGGCAAATATTTATGAGCTGTCTACTACACAACAGAATGTGCTAGATCCTGGGGCCACAGCGATTCAAGGTATTAAACACGATTATGTGCTATTCAGAAAATATCAATGCTTTGTACTTGTTTTTAACAAAAAGAAGGGTCAGTATGTGTACGTTCTTAGCTCTCAAGCACAAAATAAAAATCTGAATGTCTTCTAAACTAAAAATTAGGTGTCCATTTGTCATATCTTAAAGTTGGTGGTGGGCCTAGGTCAGAGGAGAAGAACATGTCGGGATTTTAAGTTTTGTTTTGTTTTTATTTTTGTGTTTGTTTTTTCCTGAATGGTAAAAAAAAGCACAGAACAATCACCTTCTAACCTCAGGTCACCTATTAATTTATCATATAAATTAGTAAGTCACTTTGCCTTCTTAAGGGTCATCTTTCTGATCTCAGAGTAAGGCTGTGAATTTATCTTCAAGGTTAATTTTATTACTGAATTTCTATGAAATCAGCCATCGAAGTTTTCAGGAGGCCATATGTATGGGGAGACCGTGGGTGGCCTTGGTGTGGGGAGAACATCTGGAAGCAAGAAGCTATAGAATTATAGAAGAGTCATAAAATTTAAGAAATAATTTAGAACTATGCGCTAATTTTATAGGTGCTTTGGCATTTAGATGTAATGGTTCAGATTCCCTAAAACCGTCCTTTTATTTGCTAAGTAATGGCAGACATTAAAATGGAAGACAAAAATAATTGGAGAATTAAAAGTGAGACTAAAGCTAGATTTATTAAACCTTGCGTAAATTTATATGCTAGAAATTAATAGCATTTTTAATGAGGAAATAACATATGAGCCTCTGCAACGTAAGAAAACGTTAGTTTCAGTGCTTTTTCTCCTGATTTATATGTATTATACAAATATCATACAACAATTGAAAAATTATTATAAAATGTCAGCTAACTTCCCTGAGTTGTGGTTTTTCATTTTCTAACACGTGTCACAGAAAATAATGAATTGATTGGTCTGACTCTAACAGAAGGAAGAAAAATTTCAATACAGCTTATTAGAATTTGTAGCATCTCACTTATCAAAGGTATTAATTTAAGCTAGCCGCCATTTCTCCTTCAGTGCTCATATGCTCATGAGTGAATTGAATCCCCGTGTTTTTATTTCTTGAGACGTTAGGTCTCAGCTTCGGGTGTGTGGTTTGTCCTTACCAGTCAGAGTCCACGGACCCTTGTCCTTGCTCAAACATCAGGACTGTAACCTGGACCTAAACTGTCAAGTCTTACATGTGGGATTTCTTGAGAGTTAGATTTGGTATGAAATAACCCTTAAAAAAAATGTAAGAAACTTATGGATCCTATCAGAAGACGCCACGGACCTGCTTTTCCTAATCCCCAAGAGACCGCTGTAAAGCGGACGACTCGCCTTTTTACCAGTTAGGGTCTCAGTGGAACGATGAAGCCCATGTCGGCCTATTCCACGCGGGGACCTGACGTGCAGTGTGTGTTAATGTGAAGCGCTGAAACGGGCAGGAGTCGGAAATTAAGGCGAAGCAAGTGCCCTGGGCCAGAGGGGTGGAGGGGGAGCGCAGAGCGGGGCACGGAGGGGGACTGAGGGGTGGCACAGAGGGGGAGTGTGGTGGGGTGCAGGAAGGGTGTGGTGGGGTGCAGGGGAGGCACAGAGGGGGAGTGTGGGGGGACACAGGAGGGGTGTGGTGGGGTGCAGGAGGGGTGTGGTGGGGTACAGGGGAGGCGCAGAGGGGAGCCCACAGTCTGGCCAGTCCTGGGCTCTCCAGGCAGGCCACCAGGTAGTAGCCAGGGCCCCAGAGGAAGAAGAAGCCACTGAGGAGGCTCTGTCACTTCCAGAGGTCCTGTGAGAGCAAGAAAGAAGGGGCAGAAATCTATACAAACACGCTTTAGAAGAGAATAAAGGTGATTTCATTCTCTGCGCTGAAGGGTTCGAGGTCGAGGGCACCGTGGAACCCTGTCCTCTCCCAGCTCTGAGCTCTGCGCCCTGGGTCACCAGCGCATCCCGGGAGGGCTCTGCTCTCTTGAGAAGAACTGCCTCATCTTCTTTAGGGTCCATTGGTCCTTACAGAGGAAGGTCTCTGTAAGAAGTAGAGACTACAGTCCCCTGGCGCCCACAGGGAAGAGCCTGTTCTTCTTTGATCATGTGACAAAGGACTGGGCTCAAGCTTGGGCCACATGGTACCACGCGGGGAAGGGAGAGGCCTGGCATGTGGAGAGCGGGGGCAATGGAAGCAAGGTAGGTGACAATCGGACCGATGTCTGCCACGCAGGGTACCATGTCGTGTTCGTCGGTCCCGCCGTGTGCATCATCAGCACGTGGCTAGGCACGAGCTCGTTGAGCAGACTGAGGCAACTCAGGAGGATTAACCATCTGGAACAAAATTTCACACTGACGTAGCAAAAAAGCAAGACGGGCATGGACAGAGTGTCTCCAGCCAACAATGCAACCCAGTCTGAAGGAGAAGGGACAGCAACCGAGGTCACGAGCAACTTTAAGAGCAGGGCCGGACATTGGGCGTCTGACCTCGGGAACATGACAGGAACCAGCAACCGATCAGACTCAGGTCTCCGGCAACAGAGGCGAGTTCCTCGTTTCCATACCAGACTTCCTTAAACTCCCCCTTCCTATTTTCAGAACGAGTCCGAGGCACGGGGGACAGAGCCGTGTGGGCTGCAGGAAACCGCAGAGATGGGCAAAAGTAGGCGAGGCCTGAAAACGTCTCTGCTTTGGGGAGGAACACGACCCCTCTGCTCCTCAGAAACGCGTCGCTCTGATTCGCTCTCACGTAGCATCGGCTGAGAAAACGCACTCAGGTCTCATTCTTTTTCTTAATTCATTTTCCTCTCCTCTTATTGATTGAGTTAAATAACATAATTAAAGCCATACGGCTTTGTACATTGCCTGCAGTCAGGACATTATCCCCCAATATTTTTGAAGTCGTATATAATTATATTAAACTTGAAGCTTTTCGAACTGAATCGATCCTCGACAGAATATTGAATTAAGTAATTGACGTCAGAAAAAAATTTTTTTAGATATCGTTTTCACTTTGAACTAAAGGGCCCAAGTGTTTTATATTTGAATGAGTCAATTCATGTCGACTGTACATTACGCATGACCTAACTTTTGTTCCATCCTGATTCCTTATTCTTATTTAATCTTCTGTGTATTTATATAAATTTTGCCTGCACGCTGCTTCGACCTTTTGGAGCTATTAGTCTTCTAAAAGTGAGTGGACACCTTCAGTGTTCCATACTCTAATTTTAGGCAAACCATCCATTACCATCGATCATTCATAAAAGTTTAATACTGAAGAAAACTTAATAGCAATCCAAAAATAATATTGTCATCATTAAGAGAAACGATGGCAAATTATGCATGAATGCTCACAGCGTAAGCTCTTAAGTGCATCTGATGGCTTTGTAAAATATTGATATCGCAGAAGAGGTCTCCTTTGTATTGGACGAGTCTTACGAGAACGCCCTGATATAAAACCACTATCGTATTTATGGGGAAAGAGCCAACGTATCGATGGCAAGATCCACATTTGTAAGTGGGGTCAAAAATACCCTGGTGCTTGTATCACACTGTAAGACTTTGGTGGTAAAAAATGATGTGCGAAGCAAAGCCCCGTGCAAACCTGTCACAAACCCACATGTATGAGGTGCTCTGTAAGTTCAAGCTCTTCTAGAAATAAGCAAAAAGCAAGAACGAATAAATAAACTGCAATTTAAAAATAGACATCTGAGGCGGCAGTGAAGTCTGGTACCGAGTTTCTTAGAGCAACTTGTTACCACCTGGTTCCCTTGGCGCTAAAGAGTCGACATGTCTGGGTGGCTCTAAGCTACTGTCTAAGTTCCTGGAAGGAAACGGGACCTTTGCAATGCAGGGCCGGGCAGCGGAACGAGGGAAGGATGCTGAGCTCGGGGTGCTTCCGTTCCAGCACTTATTTGTACAGGCCGCTTTCCATTTTTACCATGCGGGAAACCTTCACGCGTAATCCTGGTATCGCGCTGTTACATAATTCACACCATAAACAAGAAAACAATCCTGAAGGTCCAGATTCTTAACCAGGGAGTCGCAGATGAACAAGTGGCCTTTGAAGGCCAAATCCTTTTGTGCACGAACACATGCAACTATTTTCCTGGAAAGGACGTGCACGGAATCACAAACAATTCTTGGTGTGGCCTGCAAAGCAAAGCTTGAGAATCACTGCTGTAGGAGCTAGATTTGAATAACACTGTTCGGGGAAGAGCAGTTACGTTTTGGGGAGACGGTTCTGCCTGGGTCTCTCATGTTTCCACAATCTTGCAAGCAGAGGAACTGGCCGCTTGTTCCCGAGTGTCTTTACAGACATGCGTGCAGCCAGCGATGCTGGACGACCCTTCGTCCCCCAGGCTCGCAGCTCAGCTGGCCTAAGGATCCTGACGGTTAGGGATGCGACAAGGATCTACCCCAGGGAGGGAGGGGCTGCAACCGGTAAGGCTCTTGGAGCCAGAGTCCCCGTGGGAACAACCTGCCGGATGCTGAGGGGGAAGGGGATGCCTCTGTTCACCTGCCGGATCTCAGCATGACCTTGACCTTGAGGGCTGGAGAGATGGATGGGTTCAAGGTGCTTGTGTTGCTTCTCCCGCTAAGTACACAGTAGGGATGGAGGTACGATGTGCTTACGTGGCCCTGTCCCGCGTCACAGGAATTCCAGAGGGACTCTTTCCATTAGGGGCGCCTCATGAACGGAACTGCTGGCCTCCTGCAACCCCAATGAGCACTCTGAGATGCTGGCTCTGAGCGAGACCTCTGGTGCAGAAAACCTCTCTCCACAGAGACAGACCCCGGGGCTTGTGCTTGTCGCCTCTGACTCGGCTACCAGAAGCACCCTGTGGGAAACGCAGCCAGTAGCTTCCTGTGGGCTCTGGTTCAAAGCCAACACCTGACGCCGGAGGCCTCGTGTGTCCACTCGGCTGGAGGACTCCGTGTGCGGAGGGCCGAGGCCTCAGCTTTCAGATGGAAATGTCATGTTCAAGAATATTACAAAGACCGTCTCCTTAACAAAACTCCGGCCAGGCTTCTCTGAGCCTCCACCGTGACCCATGAAAACCGCGGCCCCTCACGGCCGGTGTGACTGCACGTGGCCTCCATTCCTCCGTGTCGCTTTAATGAAGGCCAGTTTGTTTGGAGCGATGGAACCGTGACTCCTCTGCACGCGCCCTCCCAGATCCTTGACCTGTTTGCGTAGCGTATGTCCACTCTTCTTAATCATTAGGATCTTAAGATATTAGCTTCTGGTCGGCATCAAATTCGTCAAAGAACAAAGCCTCGGGTCTATCAACCATGACCAGGATATGCTAACGAAACCTCGAACAAGATTGAGGTTTTAATAAAGCAAAGGTGACACCTTGGCCTCGTTAAGCTTTAGCTCCAAACTCATGAAACTGAGCTGCCCCAAGGCCTGCTTCCCCTGGACACCAGACAGAACAACGGCCATGGCTGACGTCGGCACCTGAGGCCACGATCGGCTGCCCCCGGCCTC
>NW_011889256.1:363152-364393 GCF_000151845.1 Pteropus vampyrus | reverse complement strand
TTAATACGTTAGCCAGGTGGAGGTTCGGGGCGGGAGGGAGCAATTGGGGGGATTGTTTTATGAACTATATAGATGTCTAACCAATGTACTATATACTTGAAACTAATTTAAATAAATAAATGTAAAAACAAATTACTGTCTGTTTCAGCCAAACGCGGGATGATAGGCAGACAGGCCCCTGAAGCCTCTTGAAGCAGTTACTTTAGAAAGCTAGAGAAAGCCTCCTCTCTAAGTCCCCTCTGAGCTGTGGACCTACCTCCCACGGGCCTGTCTCAGCACCCAGAGCCGTCTCCTTGAAATGCAAACCACCAAGGGCATAAGCCTGAGGCCCTGTCTCTGGGGAGGGCGAATTCCGAAGTCCCCAAACCCAGAGAGCCAACCCCTCCTCCTCCCCGTAAGCCCCCACTGCCTGACTCTGCTGGAGCCCCCAGCATTCCCTCTCCTTACGTGATGTGGGGCTCGTTCTCCCTTTATAAAGCCCAGTCACCCCACGAGTCACAGTTGAGTTCGGTTCGCGCTGGACTGTCCCCTTCTGGATAAAGTCTGTCCTTACCACATTCTAACTCATGGCCGCTCTGCTCACCACGGACGAACGCAGCTAGACCGGCCCCAAGGCCACCTCGGCCACCCACCTTGGGGGGACTTCATGCCACACTTCGCTGCCGGACGCAAACCCACGTGCTCTGTGGGGTCCGCGGCTATGGAAATTCCCCTGAGGAGGGCAGGACGCACTTCTGCTGACAGCATCTGCCCTTCTGGCCACCTGCAGGGGCCTTTGAAGCCCCCCGGCACCTTCCCTCATCCCTGGCTCAGGATGGATGTCTCACCCACCACGTCCCCTTTCTGCAGGTGGCGTCTGACTCGGGCGTGCGGGTCCCGCGCACGTGTGTTACGCAGCCGGAAAACAGCGTCTTTTCTCTCACTGATCCGTCTCGTGTCTGAGTGTGAGACCCGCCAGAAGGAACTTGAGGGGAGAGGAGAGTGTGTTCCTCCCCACACCCTCATCATTCTCACGCTGGTCCTTCCAGAATATGCTCTGGGGAAAGCAGAGAATGACTGGAAAATAAAAGGTTTTAGGGACTGGCAGACCATCCTCCTTCATTTCGTTTTTAACAGCGGAGGGAGGACAGAGATCCAGTGCCTGGGGGGGCGGGTAACGTCTTCTGCCTCAAAGTGTCCCGGAGAAGGAGAGACAGTCGCCACAGGTCACATTCCAGAGCCACCCTGGAGTCTCCCTCCAG
>NW_011889256.1:358156-363102 GCF_000151845.1 Pteropus vampyrus | reverse complement strand
AACCTTTGTTTTCTTTGCTGCAAACTCTGCCTCGTATCTGAGTTTGGCTCGAGAGCCCCCAGGCAAGTGGACACCTGTGGGTCCTGGTGACACTGTAACAAAACCGCTGTGAGGTTTAAACCACACCCAGTTCTCTCTCGCAGTCCTGGAGGCTGGAGCTCCAAGACCGAGGTGCCGGCCAGCGGGCTCCCTGCTGGTGCGACCTGCTCCCCGGCCTGCAGTGGGGACTCTCCAGGAGGGAAGGAGAGAGCGCTGGTCAGTTCCTCTTCTCAAGGACACTGACCCATCATGAGGGCTCCTGTGCGGTCGGGACCGCGTCTAAACTTCATGACCTCTGAGAGGCCCGCTTCCTCACACCAAACGCCGGGGCGGGGGTTCACACATGAAGTCTGGGGGGACATTCGGTTCGTGACACGGCACCAGCATACTTTCTAACAGCTCAAGGCCACATTCTAGGATGGCCCCAGCCTCCCTGAGTTCCTGCCCGGAGAAGCCCAACTGCGCCACAAAAATTGACTGTCGATTGGATAAAGAAGTTATGGTTCATACATACAATGGAATATCACTCAGCCATTAAAAAAAGAAATGAAATCCTCCCATTCGCAATGACATGGATGGACCTAGAGGTTATGATGCTGAGTGAAATAAGTCAGACAGAGAAAGACAGATACCATGTGATTTCACTTATATACGGAATTTAAGGAACAAAAAGAACAAACCAATCAAAAACGGACTCACAAATATAGTGGACAATTTGGTGATGGACAGAGGGGAGGGGGGTTGGTGGCTGAGAGAAAGGGGTGAAGGGTTAAAGAAGCACAAATTAGCAGCTGATGGATGGTCACAGGGATGGGGAGCATGGCAGAGGGAACGCAGTCGGCGTTAATACGTTAGCCAGGTGGAGGTTCGGGGCGGGAGGGAGCAATTGGGGGGATTGTTTTATGAACTATATAGATGTCTAACCAATGTACTATATACTTGAAACTAATTTAAATAAATAAATGTAAAAACAAATTACTGTCTGTTTCAGCCAAACGCGGGATGATAGGCAGACAGGCCCCTGAAGCCTCTTGAAGCGGTTACTTTAGAGAGCTAGAGAAAGCCTCCTCTCTAAGTCCCCTCTGAGCTGTGGACCTACCTCCCACGGGCCTGTCTCAGCACCCAGAGCCGTCTCCTTGAAATGCAAACCACCAAGGGCATAAGCCTGAGGCCCGGTCTCTGGGGAGGGCAAATTCCGAAGTCCCCAAACCCAGAGAGCAAACCCCTCCTCCCCCCCGTAAGCCCCCACCAGCCTGACTCTGCTGGACCCCCAGCATTCCCTCTCCTTACGTGATGTGGGGCTCGTTCTCCCTTTATAAAGCCCAGTCACCCCACGAGTCACAGTTGAGTTCGGTTCGCGCTGGATTGTCCCCTTCTGGATAAAGTCTGTCCTTACCACATTCTAACTCATGGCCGCTCTGCTCACCACGGATGAACGCAGCTAGACCGGCCCCAAGGCCACCTCGGCCACCCACCTTGGGGGTACTTCATGCCACACTTCGCTGCCGGACGCAAACCCACGTGCTCTGTGGGGTCCGCGGCTATGGAAATTCCCCTGAGGAGGGCAGGACGCACTTCTGCTGACAGCATCTGCCCTTCTGGCCACCTGCAGGGGCCTTTGAAGCCCCCCGGCATCTTCCCTCATCCCTGGCTCGGGATGGATGTCTCACCCACCACGTCCCCTTTCTGCAGGTGGCGTCTGACTCGGGCGTGCGGGTCCCGCGCACGTGTGTTACGCAGCCGGAAAACAGCGTCTTTTCTCTCACTGATCCGTCTCGTGTCTGAGTGTGAGACCCGCCAGAAGGAACTTGAGGGGAGAGGAGAGTGTGTTCCTCCCCACACCCTCATCATTCTCACGCTGGTCCTTCCAGAATATGCTCTGGGGAAAGCAGAGAATGACTGGAAAATAAAAGGTTTTAGGGACTGGCAGACCATCCTCCTTCATTTCGTTTTTAACAGCGGAGGGAGGACAGAGATCCAGTGCCTGGGGGGGCGGGTAACGTCTTCTGCCTCAAAGTGTCCCGGAGAAGGAGAGACAGTCGCCACAGGTCACATTCCAGAGCCACCCTGGAGTCTCCCTCCAGTCAGGGAGCGCCCAGTGTGGTTGTCCCAAAGGCTGCTCGCTCCTGAACTTGACCAGCCACTGAGTGAACTTGACCAGCGGCTGCTGAGTGAACTTGACCAGCCGCTGAGTCTCACGTCCCGCGATGGCTCTGACCATAGTGTGACCACCTCTGCCCCTCACCTGCAGAGAAGTCACTGAAGTCATGGGGCAGGGCCACTCCCGCCCACCCGGACAAAGCACATCCTCCTCCCATGGCGCGTTAGTTCACAGGGTGATGACGCCCAGTGTCGCGCACACCGCCCGGGCTGCGCCCACAAAAACGACTGGAATCGATTCTTCTGGGCAGACAGGGAGCCTTGGGGTTTGCCGGCTCCGTGAGGGCAGGCTGGAGGCTCTGCCACCCGCGCCTCCGAAACGGCGGACTTCCCACGGGAGCTCCAGCAGCACGCTCTCTCCGTGGCACTGATGTCCCTCCTGCGTGGCAGCCGACATTCCCCCGGTCCCTGGACACATGGTGGTCATGAGACCCCCACGTGTTTGAGGAAATGCCGCCGGGCTGCGCGTGGGTCCTAGACGCGGGGGAGGGCTCTGCCCGGGGAGGCCTCTCGCGGTTTGCTGGAGGGACCACTTCCTCGGCATCGACGAGCACGACGCGGGCAAGTGTCCCTACAACGGGAGTCACGCAGTAGGAGGGCTGGTGGCGAGGGCGTGAGTGCGAGCGGTCGGCGCGCTGGGCCCCGGGGGCCCTGGGCTCCGCCCCAGCTCACCGGCCAGGGCGTTAGAGACGGGAGGCCCCACTTTGTGGGTCGCGGGAGAGTCGGAACGATCGCCAACACGTCCTTCTTTATTTTTGGATGAATGTCCCAGGGCGAAGGAAAGGCCTGTACAGAAACCCGAGGGCATCTGTTGGGCTGGCTGCGTGCAGGACGTGGGACAGAGGACATGGCCCAAGTCCACATGGCCGTGGATCCCTGCTGACGCGGCCCCAGTTAGATGGCGCGTGAGACACAGCGCGTGGATTCTGTCCTGCCCTCTTTAGGGCGACTTAATCAGAGGGGCAACTCTCAGGAAACTGTGCCACGCAAGACACGCAGAGACAAGGGGTGTTTATCATCGGAAGACGGTTCCCTACGGGCCTCTCATGCTTCTGCTTATCTTGCAATAAAGCGGAGGTGCTGCCTGCCTTCGTTCCGTAATACCTTTGTTTCAAAATGTCAAGGATGTTTTCGCAGTGATCTGTCTTGGAAGACAGAAATAACAACTCCATCCAGAGCAAAGGGCAAGCTTATTTGCTGGCCATTGTAAAAGAGTTACATTTCCGAAGACAGATTCCTAGGCCGTGCCGCAGCCCCCTGTATAGACAGGCGCGCCCCCGCCTCGCCACGATGCTCTGATAGCATTAGGGCTGTGGAATCAGCCACAAAAAATCGCTGACGTGCTGGCTTACTACTATTTTTTGTGAGTGATAATGGCCTTATCTCTGACCCAGGAACCCAATCTCCCGTCTCGGCTTGGCATTCACGAAACCGGCAGCTGGAGTCTGAGCTTGCAGGCGGGATGAATGAACAGACCTTTCCCAACTCTTGACATATGTTTGGATGGTTTTCTGCGATGTTTTTCTATCAACTCATTTCAATTATTTTTATTTATTAGCTCCCTGGGAGTGCGAACGAGTAATGAATGAGGGCGTGTAGGAAGAGATGAAGTATTAAAGAGAAGCATCTTCATCTCTAGGCTTTTCCTATATCTTCCACGTGTTTATTAATCCACGTGTCGAACAAAGATCTACTGTTGACGATGCTCTCCACGTTGCAGGGCTGCATGTGACACATGCCCTGGCGTCAGACACACGCGCCGTGATCCCCCACTTCCTTGCATTCGGCTGTGTCGGGAACAGGTCAGCGTAGAATCCTGTGCATGTTCACTTGGCCGAAGGGGAGACGTACCAACCACCTCACGTGTCCACTTCAGAGGCTCTCGGTCTCGCCAACCTGTTCCTTATTGCTTAGTCCAGCCGCCGTGAGTCTTGGGGGACTCACCCAATTTCACTCCACTGAAATATGACAGCACCTTCCCACATGCTTCTGACCTCCTCTAGAATTTCCCACTTGACACGGAGGCCCCAAGACCTAGAGGCCACTTGGGAGTCATGCCTGAGCAGCCCGGGCTGCAGGTGACATCTTGCCCGGTGGGGTAAACCTTTGGCCAGCAGAGGCCAGAGAGCACAGATGTATTTGTTTTCCTTTCTCCCTCAAGCCAGCCCATCTCATGGGACATCCTGAGACACTCGTGACATGCGGTGTTGGGAGACGGCCCGCCGAGATGGAATGGCTGGGTCACTTGGGTGGTAACAGGTGGCAAACGCCTGAGAACCGACTTTGTTCTGACTCACTGTTTTCCTGGTCTTTCTCCTCTTTCTCCTCCCTCCGCTCCCCAGAGATTACACACGAAGAAAGTTAACGCGCCTGCGTCTTTGGCCAGGGCTGGCTTTCCGGACAACCTGGAGGAGGTCGCGGACCAGGTAGCACTTACGATGCGCGTACGACGCTGGGCTACGCAGAGGCCGCAGAGCCAGGAGCGGAAGGTTATGCTGGCCGAAGTGCAAGTGGAAATAACCAGAATGGGGGGAACGAAAGCTCTGGCACGGGTCAGAAACGGCCTGCCAAACACGACCGCAGCGCGTGCTGCGTGGACGTCAGCTAGGTAATTCTGCGCTGAGGTTTCGACGGTTTCGGCCAGGGCATCTGTGGTCCCGTTTCAGACGTTAGCTGGCAGAGTTCATTGTGAGCAGGACGTTAAGCCTATCAAGTCAACATTCAACCCAATGAAGTAACCGGAAAGC
>NW_011889256.1:342227-358106 GCF_000151845.1 Pteropus vampyrus | reverse complement strand
TATCTCTGACCCAGGAACCCCCCGTCTCGGCTTGGCATTCACGAAACCGGCAGCTGGAGTCTGAGCTTGCAGGCGAGATGAATGAACAGACCTTTCCCAACTCTTGACATATGTTTGGATGGTTTTCTGCGATGTTTTTCTATCAACTCATTTCAATTATTTTTATTTATTAGCTCCCTGGGAGTGAGAACGAGTAATGAATGAGGGCGCGTAGGAAGAGATGAAGTATTAAAGAGAAGCACCCTCATCTCTAGGCTTTTCCTGTATCTTCCACATGTTTATTAATCCACGTGTCGAACAAAGATCGACTGTTGACGATGCTCTCCACGTTGCAGGGCTGCATGTGACACATGCCCTGGCGTCAGACACACGCGCCGTGATCCCCCATTTCCTTGCATTCGGCTGCGTCGGGAACAGGTCAGCGTAGAATCCTGTGCATGTTCACTTGGCCGAAGGGGAGACGTACCAACCACCTCACGTGTCCACTTCAGAGGCTCTCGGCCTCGCCAACCTGTTCCTTATTGCTTAGTCCACCCACCGTGAGTCTTGGGGGACTCACCCAATTTCACTCCACTGAAATATGACAGCACCTTCCCACATGCCTCTGACCTCCTCTAGAATTTCCCACTTGACACGGAGGCCCCAAGACCTAGAGGCCACTTGGGAGTCATGCCTGAGCAGCCTGGGCTGCAGGTGACATCCTGCCCGGTGAGGTAAACCTTTGGCCAGCAGAGGCCAGAGAGCACAGATGTATTTGTTTTCCTTTCTCCCTCAAGCCAGCCCATCTCATGGGACATCCTGAGACACTCGTGACATGCGGTGTTGGGAGACGGCCCGCCGAGATGGAATGGCTGGGTCGCTTGGGTGGTAACAGGTGGCAAACGCCTGAGAACCGACTTCGTTCTGACTCACTGTTTTCCTGGTCTTTCTCCTCTTTGTCCTCCCTCCGCTGCCCAGAGATTACACATGAAGAAAGTTAACGCGCCTGCGTCTTTGGCCAGGGCTGGCTTTCCGGACAACCTGGAGGAGGTCGCGGACCAGGTAGCACTTACGATGCGCATACGACGCTGGGCTACGCAGAGGCCGCAGAGCCAGGAGCGGAAGGTTATGCTGGCCGAGGCGCAAGTGGAAATAACCAGAATGGGGGGAACGAAAGCTCTGGCACGGGTCAGAAACGGCCTGCCAAACGCGACCGCAGCGCGTGCTGCGTGGACGTCAGCTAGGTAATCCTGCGCTGAGGTTTCGACGGTTTCGGCCAGGGCATCTGTGGTCCCGTTTCAGACGTTAGCTGGCAGAGTTCATTGTGAGCAGGACGTTAAGCCTATCAAGTCAACATTCAACCCAATGAAGTAACCGGAAAGCAAAGACCCGGTATCAGGCAGCAAAGGGTTCGCAGCAAAGAGAACACACCCTGTTCCAAGCCCGACCACCGCCCAAGCTTCACGGGCAGCCAGGAGGCCGGAAAGGATTCGGTAGAAATCTCACCAGCCCTTCGGCTTTCCTGAAGACTGCATGCACTCTGCCCTGTCCGAGGAACACAGAGCACCCACAGAACGGGAGGGGGTGCGGGCAGAGACTTCGGAGGAGGACGCCCCCAGCGAGGAAACAATAGGGCCGAGAGGTGAATAGACATCGAAAGGACGCATCAGAAGAGAAAGCACAAGCAGGAAAGATAAAAATCGTGCATTGAGGGGGTGACAAGGAAGATGGGGGTGGGGGGGTTCATTAAGGGCACCTCCCAATTTAAACCCGAAGTTCGCAACACAGTAAACGGTGCAGAGACAGGCACACGGTAAAAGAGAAAAAAAAAATGGGCCACAGGGAAAGTATTCTACAGAAATACATTCGACCTTACGAATAACCAAAGAAAAGCGAATGTGCCTTGAAAATGGCAAATCGTTTATTTCGAATGGCGGTCCCGATAAGGTTGCACTGTGATCAAAGACTCTTTCTCGCACTGATTTTTGGAATTACTTTGCTAAAATGTATTCAGAAACCTCAAAGATACTCCCCTCGAATTTAGCACTCGACTCAGACTGACGGTCCTCCAGGACACGGTACCTACAGCCGGCCTTTCCTGGGTGTGTCTTGTATTTTCAGCGCTGAGCTGTTTTCTGAGTGTTAGACCTTCACACTCTCCCCACACCAGAAGTGACATCATATTTCCATCTCTATTCTACAAAGAAATCCAGGCTCGGTGATCTTAAGTAATTTGCACAACTTCCCATAAATTTTAAGCGACAGAATCGGAGCTGACTCTAAATCCTCACCTTCAACTACTCATATCCTACTCATTAACGGCTACGCGTATTTTGTCCTAATTTATCCTAAAGTAATATCGATACGTCAATGATTTTAAAGATCTTCTAAAAGCATAAAGCAAAATTAGCAACAACCTCTATGCTCAACAGCAGAAGACTATATATTTATATATAGTATATATTGTATTATATATATATTATATAATATATTGTATAATATATATTGTATATATGTTATATATATTATATATATATATAAAGTATATACAATATACTTTATATATATTGTATATACTTTTTTCTTGGAATAATATAAAACCTATATAAATGTCTTTATGGAAGTACAACAAATAAAAATCATACAAAATTCATGAGAAAGTCAGTTCCGCTATAATGCTTGTTCTGAAAACATGATTTTGTTCCAGCGGGATTGCTATATTGGGAATGCTGAGCATAACAAGAGTTTGCGATGGTTTGTTATTTCATCTGCAAGAAAAGCTGGGCAAATCGGAGAAACTGCACTCGGCTGAATGGGGCTGCATGGGAATGCACAGCACGCACACACACGCACACACACGCACACACACATCCAGACCAGCATTATGAGCAATACACATCCACACTTTTAACGTGCGTGAGTCCCTGTCAGGTCACCGTCCTTCCGCGGCTTCTCCGTAACTCACAAGCTGCAGCCCTCTGGAGCCCACTTCCACGAGCAAAGCGAAGGCCTCTGAGAGTCTGGGTCGGGCTTACTGATCACGGTGCTGTGTGTCCCGTAACCTTTCACGTGTGAACACTGTGCCATTTTAATTAGATTCCTGCCTTTTGGTTTAACAAAGTTGTTGAGTGGTGTGACCTCAGCCCGATGTTTTCCTTAAGCCGTGTGTGTGTGTGTGTGTGTGTGTGTGTGCGCGTGCGTGCATGCATGTGTGTATGTGCATGCATGCATGCATGCATGTATATGAGTGTACTGTGTGTATATGTGTGTGCATGCATGCATGTATATGTGCGTATTGTATGTGTTTTGTGTGCATGCATGTGTGCATGCATGCATATATGTGCATGT
Source organism: Pteropus vampyrus (assembly GCF_000151845.1). Taxonomy (NCBI): domain Eukaryota; kingdom Metazoa; phylum Chordata; class Mammalia; order Chiroptera; family Pteropodidae; genus Pteropus; species Pteropus vampyrus. The sequence continues at coordinate 354,779 of NW_011889256.1, read as the reverse complement.
GTGTGTGCATGTGCGGTTGTGTGTGGTATGTGTGTGCATGCATGCAAATATGTGTGTGCATGCATGCATGTGTGTTGTGTGCGCATGTGTGTATGTGTGCATGTGTGTGCACACACGTGTGTTGTGTGTGCTGTGCATGCATATGTGCATGTATGTATGTGTGTGTTGTGTGCATGCATGTGTGCATGTGTGCATTGTGTGTATGCATATGTGCATGTGTGTGTGCGTGCATGCACGCACACATGTCTCTGTGTGTTGCATGTGTGCACATGTGTGCTGTGTATATGTGCTTGCACACATGCATGTGTGTTGCCGTGTGCATGTGCATGTTGTGCGTGTTGTGCGTGTTCATGTGTGTGCACACATGCACGCACATATGTGTGGTGTGTGTATGTGTGTACATGCATGCACACATGTGTGTGTTGTGTGCATGTGTTTGTGCATGTGTGCGTGCATGCACACATGTGTTGTGTGCATGTGTGTTGTATGTGCATGTGTGCATGTGCGTACGTGTATGTGTGTGTGTGCTGTATGCATGTGTGTGTATGCGTGCATGCATATGTGGGTGCATTGTGTGTGTGCATGTATGTGTGCATGCATGCATAGATGTGTGTTGTGTGTATGCATATGTGTATGTGTGTGCATGTGATCTATACGATTTTGCATAGCATGGTGATTTCTAGGTACACATCTGTTACATCACAGCAGAATTGACAGAATAGTGTTGGAAAGATAGAAGGATATGGAACTCTCTACACAGTATGTCAAATCTGCATATACAGTAAAACATTGGGAGAAATTAAACCAAAATATTGCGTGATGCTAAATACTTCACCTCTTTTCTTCCTGTGTTAAATTCACACTATTTTCATTCTAAAACAAAAACTGAAGTAGGCTATAATCTTTTTTTTTTTTTAATAAAATGACTTTTATACTCTAGCAGTAAAAGTAAAATGCTAAATGACCCCATAGCCTAAAAGGCAGTGGTAGTTGTATTTTGAATTGTCCCTATAGACAGTGGTGAGGCAGACTATCATTACAATTAATGTCAGATATTATAGAAGAAAATATTGGTTCAATTTTGGAAGATGAGTGCATAGGAAGAGAACTTGTCTAATTTTAATAATATGAATATGGGCTTATTATACTTGTCTGCTTTAAAAATATTGCTGAGTTCTCAATTATAAAAATTATAAGATTTCTGGCATTTCTTGAAACTCAGAGAATTGAACCTTATTTAATGATTTTTCCCCCTCCACATTATTTACTCACAAATTACCCTACTGGGAATATTCTAGCCTAACGTAACTTGAAAAGAAATGTTATAATGTAAGATTTTCATTTGAACATTTTAAAATGAGGGTTTTTGAGAGGCAGTGACCACTGAGGATTGGTGACGGCTTAAAAACCAAATAATATAATTTAAGATATTAAATAAAGGTCAATAGTATCAACCGGAATTCTCACCTAACTAAAGTTCAATGAAGCAAATATGCTATTATGGTGTTCACTCTGCTTTTTTTATTTTATCATGAGTCGGTACCAGTTACCTCAGGCCCTGAGGTTTTCAGAATGGATGGTGTGGATCAGAACAGATGATGCATTCAGGCTAAAATCTTGACACCCTCACTTTGGAACCTTACTTTAGAATATAAAGTGTCTCAAAAAGTGCATCTTACTAAAGGTCATGCTGGTAGCCCTTTAAAAGATTGATGTTTAGGTTTGGTTTTCTTGTTCTTATATATGTTGTCAAAAACAAATCTCGGTCCTATCAGTTTTCGTTTATTTCACGTGCAGTAGTGGGTTGTAACCTTGAGCCAACCTCCCTGTAAATTTAACAACATTGAGATCAGATATAATTATTGTGAGCAGTTTTTATTTTTATGCTTTCTCAGACAGTGGGTAAAAAGGTGATCTTCACCTTCCCCGAAAGCACCCTTTGGATGGCAAAAAAATGTATTTTCACCAGGCTCGGGTACAGAATCATTTATGCAAGTGTTCTTTCGCACGTAGTCCAAGACAAAAGGTGTTAAATATAGCACAAATCAGTAATACTCGGGTCAATCAAAAATAGTTACCTTGGACTCCAAAAACTCATATAAAATGAAATACCTGTCATCCAGTGCGAGTGGAAGATAAATCTGAGAAAAGATGACTGTTAACACAAGCCAGTCAACCATCAACACCGAGAACTCTAGCCATGGCTATGTGCTGTGTACTAGAGGTTTTGTGAATAGCGGCTCTGCCATTAACTGGTGTGAGAAAATTCTCTGTTTGTAAAATTGTAATAAATAATATTTATATCTCTCAAGGAGGACATCGGGGTGAAATGAGACAACTGTGTGAACACACTCAGAGCGGCATCTGTCACATTCTGCTGATCCCGCATCTGTACGTGGGAGAGATGGCAGGCATGGTCACGTCCGCTTTGGGGAAAAGTCTTATATAACCAAATGATACTAAACCAGCGAAAAGTTTCAACACCAGGATGAGTTTGCCTACCAGTTGTTCCCGGTTTATGCACGTTCATTAAATCGTGCCTTAAACATTACCCGTACTCTTAACGTAGACCCAGAACACAAATAAAAATAAGAAGTCATTCATTTAACTAATTTAAATGACTGCTTGCCATATTCTAGACATTTTTTTTCTAGGCACTGGGAATTAATTAGTGAATAAAACAAGAATATTTCCATTTGGGGGTTTAAATTTTAGTACACTGCAAGCTAATGCAAATAAAATTACTTTACAGTCCTGAAAACATTGCAAATATTTCATGGTCCATGCTACGGTCTGAACGTTTCTTTCTCCCCGAAATTCACACCGAAGGTGGCGGTGTTAGGGTGTGGCACCTTCGGGAGGTGCTTGGGTCGCGAAGCTGAATCCTTCGTGAATGAGGATCAGTACCTTTATGAAGCGAGCCCAGAGAGCTTGCAGGTCAGGCCCTCCCTTGTGACATCAGACTGAGAGATCTGCATCCCAGAACAGGGCCCTCGCCCAGCCTGGCTGGTGTGCTGACCTTGGCCTTCCAGCCTCCAGAACTGTGAGAATTAAATTTCCATGCTTTCTAAGCCAAATAGTCTATGGAATTTTGTTACAGCAGCTGGAACCCACTAAGACAGACCATATACACAAAACAGCCACACACACACACACATGCACACACACACACAGTGGCCAGAGACACGATAGCGGCTTACAGCCTCCAGCTTCAGAAACAGAGAGGAGTAAGTGATGGGTAGCTTAATTCCTCTAGCATATGTTGAATCAGAAAGTGCTTGGTGTGACGTCCGGATGGAACCCAAAGCCACATCTGGAAGTCAAGGCTGCACGTGGGACTGGCCCTCCCAGAGAGGGCTGCAAGGAGCCGCAATCCATCCATTCCTGGACCTACAGATCATGGAGAGACACACCTGTTACAGCCAGGACTTGGCAGAGACACACATGTGACTGTGAGCCTGGATCTGAGACGTGGCCAGCATCCTGGCATGGCAGAATTCCCAAGTGGCCAAATGTGATCTGGTTTGAACCGAGGAAGCATAGAGGCTCAAGTAGCTATTTATGTATATTTAGTGGAAACACGAAACACAAGAACATACCTACAAAGCATAATGTCCAAATTACTAGTCAGAATGAGAACGAAGATACTAGTCATAATCATAGTAATAACAACAATAACAGTAGCAATAATACCAATTTCATAATAAAATATAAACTAATAACTTGAAATTTTTGATGAAGTACACATTTTTATAGAAAAAAATGTAAGTTACAAAAAAAAAATACATGAAAACCAGAATATCTTTAAATACTTCCGGTATCTGCCTGACAAAGGACATATCAAGATAAGGACATATCGCAAAGGACATATCGCAAAGTTAAGTTTTACCCAAACATTGAAGAACAGATAATATCTACGAGGATTAATTTTATGTGTAGACTTGACTATATTCTAGGTGTGTGTATGTGAGGGTGATTGTGGATGAGAATATCATCTAAATGCGTAGACGGAATAAAGCAGATTTCCTCCCTGAAAGGGGTGGGCCTCATCTAACCCGTTGAAGGTCGGCGTAGTAGAACGACAATAGCGAGTGAAAGGGAATGGCGCGCTGGCTGCCTTGACCTGGGGCCAACAGTTTTCCCTGTCTTTGGCCTTGAACTGAAACGCTGGTTCTTCTCGAGTCCTGAGCTTGCTGGCTTTCTAATTAAAACTACATCATCGGTTCCCCTGACTGTCCAGGCTGCTAATTACAGATCTCAGAACTTCTTGGCCTCCAAAATGACATGAGCCAAATCCTTAAAATAAATTTCTCCATCTTAATCAATCTCTCTATCAATTGACCTATTGGTCTATTCATATATTGATCTATCTAGAAAGTTACATCTTGTTGGTTCTGGTTCTCCACAGGACGCTAATATAATACTAAATGGAGAAAAATAAATGGATCGGGATAATTTTAAGAAGAATAGGAATAAAGTGATATGAGGTAGCATGTGCCCGTAGAAGAAAACTGAATATGCTCACAAGTAAACAAAATAAGAAGTGAGATGCAAAAACCTGAGCTAAAATACTAGCAAATAAAATACAGCAATGTGTGTCTAAGTACGTGCATGTGTGTAAGAGTCTATTTCCAAAAGTTTTAGTATAGTTTCAAACTTTTATAACTTCCGATGCATGAATCTTACAAACTTAAAAATTTTAAAAATTTTATTTAAAATGTGATTCATATTTCTTAACCACGTATTAGGTGGGCGATATTTTAAGAAGGCATCTCCAGTTTTCCTCGTATGATTTTATTTGGATAATTTGTATTAGCCTGTCCTTGAGTTTACTGATTCTTCACTCAGCTGTGTCTTGTGCACTAACGAGTCTCTCAAAGACGTTCTTTCTGTCACCATGCTTTGCTTTTCTAGCATTTCCAACGGATTCTTTTAATTTCCGTTTCTCTGCTGAAATTCTTTACTTATTTATCCTTCTCCACTAGAACCCTGAACATAGTAATCACTGTTATTGTAAATTTAAATTTTAAATTGCATGATGACTCAAACAGCGGGGTCACATCTGACCTGGTCTTATTGACCGTTTCTCCTCTGGAAATTTCTTTAATTTTTTATCGAAAGCCAGGCATTTTGTGAAGAACACTGTAGACCGAGGCCAATGATATTTCTGTCTGGAAATGGGAAGTGTCTTCGCTTGCTAGTTTGGGGTGTCCAGTCAAGTTGGTTAGGGGCCGACTTGGGTTTTGTGGTTCTCGTGGCTGTGGATCTCGTCGGGGCACCACAGACACCAACTGTCTTCGGTTCCCCTTGTTTGGGTTTCGCCTCAAGGTCGCTGCTCCAGCCTCGGCTTGAGGTCTTCCTTTCGTGTAGATGGCGTAATTTCACCTGTCTCCCCAAAATACCTCTGACACATGTCTCAGTGCCCACAACTTCTCTCTCGAAAGGCAGACGTTTTCATTTGCTCCTTAAAGCTGAAATTTTTTTAAAAAGAAAAAATTAAATAATTCAGGGTATAATAATATCTGCTCTGCCTCAGGAAACCTGTCGATGACCTTGGATGCAGGTGGTGGTAAGCATTTCCCTGGGATCTGACATGCCACGTGGGCTTGCTCGCCTTTCTCCCGCGGAGCAGGTAACTTCTCCATCATGTTTAGAGTCTTATCTCGCCATCCACACACTCTCCTCTCAAAAAATGAGCCAGACCATCCGAAAGACAAGCGGTGACAAGTGCTGGCTGGGACGTGGGGAACAGAAGCTTTGGGCACCGTCGGGGAATGCAAATTGATGTAGCCACGATGTGGAACAACACGGAGGGTCCTCGAAAAATTTTTAAAAAACAGAACTACCCTATGATCCAGAAATTTCACTTCTGGGTACATATGCAAAGGAAATGCAATCACTATCTTCAAAATATCTCTACACTCCATGTTCACAGCAGCGTTATTCACAATCGCCAGGACGTAGAAACGACCTCGAGTCCGTGGAGGGAGGGACGGGCGCAGAAAGCGTGCCATACACGTACGACTCCTCAGCCATCAAAGAGAAGGAAACCCTGCCGTTCTTGTCAACGTAGATGAACCCAAGGACATTGTGAAATAAGCCAGACACAGAACAGCAAGTACCGCGTGAGGTCACCCACGCGTGGAATTTTAAAAGTCGAACTCACAGAGCCAGAGACTAGAATGAGGGCTGGAGGGTGGGGAAGATGAGATGGTCACGTGATACAAACTTTCAGTTACAAAATAAATGTGTTCCGAAGATCTAATGCACAGCATGGCGACTACAGTGAGTGCTGTGTTGTATGCTTGAGATTTGCCTAAGACGGTAGATCCGAAGTGTTCTCACCATCACAGCAAAAATAGTAACTGTGTGAAACGACAATTATTCCACCATGCATATACACATTAAATCATCACATTATACACCCTAAATATATATTTAAAAACCACCGTGCGATTGAAAAGTAAATTGGTCAGCGTCGGCAATGTTTCCTCGGACACCCTATTTGGGATCATGGGTTTGCTGGCAGCCAGCTCTGCTGATGAGTTAGAACTTAGCACTTCAGGGTCTTCTAATTCCAGTTTATCCCTAATTTACTGCTAGCCAGAGTCAGTACGTGCCTACAACGACCTATGTCTAATTATGGCCTCGAAATGCAAAGGGCAGCTATTAAGATAAATATTTGGCCAAATGGAGACATTGGGTTACTGAGGTCATGTACCCAAGAAGTGCTTTTCCCATTATATCCTGCGAGTGTACACATATTTTTAGGTGCATTTTTAAATTCCAGTTGATAGTGATAGCGCCTCCACAGTTCGTGTTATCTGTCTGGTACTAGACTAAGTTGTGGTGGGTTTTTTTGGTGTTTTTTTTTTGTCATCGTTCATTTTTTCTTTCTGTTTTTTGGTCTCTTTTATTTTTCTTTCAGGATTCCTTTATTAACTCTCTCCTGGATACTAGAAGAAATGCAAAGAGGAACAAACATATTGTCCAGCTCACTTATTTTAAATGGAGATGAGAAGCCTCAGATCTGACGAGTAAATTGCCTGAGGTGACTTAGCTAGTGAGTTTTTTGAAATGGAACGTCATCCCTCGGCTAACACCCTCTCTGGCACTGAATCGCCACTCTGCACGAGTGTCACGGAGCAGGTTGCTTTCTCCATTCATTTCAGTGTGTTTGTGCACTGAAAACTTAGACAAAACTTGCAAAGGCATTCTGAGAAAACTCACACGTAACGCATTCTCCCGTGACTAACGTACTTCGGGAAAACGGTAGTTGTGCAAATTTTACGGGGCCCAGAGACAAACTGCTGTCTATTTATTAGTCAGGACAAAGGCAGCAGAATTGCCTCAATCGCCTTGGCCTTCTGAATCGATCACTTACACCACTGTGTGCATATGAACACCCACCGCTCATGCCAACACCGCCTGCCAGGGACCTTTTATTAGATAAAAATATAGATCGACCCACGCCCAGCGTCTCTGACGTTATAATTTCTATTTCCTCTCTCACTCCACGAAGCAAAATTCACGTCATAAGTCCTAACCAAATGTTCTTGCTCCAGGCAGAACAAATTTTTTAAATTATTTCTTTGTCTTGAAATAAATCGAAAAGCCAATCTCAAATTTGCGATGTTTGGATAAGGTTGTTCTGAATCTCACACATGCATCGAGTAAATAAATCAATAAAACTCTCACTCGGGGACTGCCGGTTTGACCAAATTCATGAAGAGAAGGCATCGAAGGGGTTGGTGAGGGGTTAGAAGCGCGAAGCCTGACCTAGCAGGTGTCCAAACCGGAAGAAGTAACAAGTGGAAAATGAAGCTTCAAGACAAATATTTTAACATGCTATATAATGTTATATTATATTACAAAATATATTCTTTAAATATACTTATGGAAATTATAGCCAACAAAATCCTTGCTTTTAAAACTTTTAATACTGAATATGGATGACTAAATTACTGAATGCTTATTATTTTATTAAAATAACTAAGAGTTTAGACATTGTATCCTACTTCGTTTGACATACATTCAGTCATTTTTCAAACGCGCTCACACACATACACAGCTTCGATCTTGTCTGCTTCTTGCTATGTTAATGCATCTTTTTTACTTATCAAACTTGAGACATTCCATCAGAAAGTGTCCTTAATCTTAAAAGTTCAGAAATGTGTAATTCACGGAAGCAAAACCCACATATTTCTTAGAAAATTTAATTATAATTTTTTAGAAAAAAACAAACAACATAAAAAGAGGGGGTCATTCTTGACCGATGACTGATGGACCATGTAAATAGGAACCTACACTATTTACACACACACACGTGCACAAGAGGGTCACGGGAGAATACGATCTATTCTGTCTTTCTTTTTGGTGAATCTTATGGTGCATTTAAAAAACTGAGAAAGCGCCGCAGGTTCGTTAATAATGAAAAAAATTTAATGATATATGACCTTAAACTGTGCATCTGCGTATCTTTTATAAATAAAGAAAAAATGATGCTCTTTCTAATAAAAAGAAAAGTATTTTGGGGGGAAATCAAAAAGAGAAAGAAAATATAGCATTTATAAACTACCACTGAATTATATAACTGAAAAAAGGTGATACAACTTAAGTTAATATGCGATTGATTTAAAAATATATTTGCAGACGATATATTTGAAAAGGAGTTAATATCCAAAATATACAAGGAACTCATACAACTTAACACCAAAAAACCAAACAAGCCAATTAAAATATGGGCGGAGCATCTGAATAGACATTTCTCCAAAGAGGACCTAGGGACGGCCAATAGACCCATGAAAAGATGCTCGATGTCACTAATCATCAGAGAAATGCAAATGAAAACCACAATGAGATATCACCTCACACCTGTCAGAATGTCTATCATCAATAAATCAACAAACGACAAGTGTCGGAGGATGTGGAGAAAAGGGGACCCCCGTGCCCTGTTGCTGGGGTTGTAAATTGGTGCAGCCACTTTGGTAAGCAGTTTGGAGCTTCCTCAAAAAATTAAAAATAGAACTACCTTATGACCCAGGAATTCCACGTCTGGGTATGTATTGAAGGAAACAAAAACACAAATTCAAAACGATATATTCGGCCCTCAGTTCACTGAAGCATTACTTACAATAGCCAAGATATGGAAGCAACCTAAGTGTCCATCAATAGACAGTTGGATAAAGGAGTTGAGGTATACACACACATACCCACACAATAGAATATTACTCAGTAATAGAGGGAAATCTTGCCATTTGCAGCAACATTGATGGACCAAGAGGGTAGTATGCTAAGTGAAATAAGTGAGACAGAGAAGGACAAACACCATATGATTTCACTTACATGTAGAATCTCAGAATAACGAAATAAGTGATTACACAAAACAGAAACAGAAACAGACCCATAGACAGAGAGAACAGCTGATGGTCGGGGAATGGGTGAAAAAAACTTTACGAACATATTCCAGTGTGTTAAACAGTCCTCCATAATGCGATAAAAGTATTAGAACTCAATTCCTCAATCTTTTCACTAGGTGACCTTGCTGCAGTCCCAATGTTTGTGTCCCTCCAAAATGTACATGTTAAAATCGCAATTCCCAAAGGTGATGGGATTACTAGGCGGGGTCTTGGGAAGGTGGTCAGAGCGTGAGGGAGAAGCCCCCATGAATGAGATGAACGCTCTTATGGAAGAGACCCCAGAGAGCTCTCCTGCCCTTCCTGGGGTCACGGTGAGAAGTCTGTGACCAGGAAGAGGGCCTCCCTCAGCCATGCTGACACTCCAATCCCACATTTCCAGCCTCCAGAACTGCAAGCAATGAATTAGTTTATAAGCTAAATAAATAAATACATGCATACATGCACACATAAGGTGATAAGACTAAGTTCACCCTTATCTAGATCATTTGGAACTCACATTGCACAAGGTTCTCGTTTTTCAGCACAAGGATACTGCTCAGATAAAATCCCTCATATCTGGGATTAAGAGAAAGTCTGACAAGAAAAAGTCAGATGAAAATAAGTACGAAGAAGAAAGTGGTAGAATGCAAATTACAAGGAACAAGAAGGGGCTAGAAGAAGGTAAGGTAATGGCTGTGGGACGTTATTTTTCATACACACAGTTGCAATTCAAGCCACGCAAAACTAACTGTGGAAAAAAATCGTTTACTGCAAAATGTAGGCTAGAAATAATAGGCGCATCATATGAAAGTCTGGTTTTCTTATTTGACTGGCTCTATTCTTTTCAACGTAGTTCTCAATGATGGAGAGACATTTGGGGATAAAATTGTAGCTGCTCTCAAATTGTCCATGGCTTTTTCCCCCACCACTAATTGGTGTCTCCTATTGTTATAAAAATGTATTATAATGCTACAAATTTGAAAAGCGTAACGTAAGATGATGTGGTTCTGAGAAGCACTGAGAAATCATGCTGATTTCAAACAGGACTGCCGGACTGGACATCCTTTGCCTCTGGAACCTTCCCGCAGGTGGGAGCAGGGTAATGCTCTGCCCCTCGCGACCTCGAAAGAGCTACCACAGGTTTGAAAATTGAATACACTCCTCTTGGGAATCCACGGTCTTCAAGGAAGAGAAAAATCACTGTCTCGTGGAAAAGGAGGATGTTTAGGAAAGACACTTGGGCATCTCAGAGAATCGCAAAGAAAGACCCACACGAGTATTTCTCGGCGAGGACGGGCACTATCGTGGCGCCACCGTAATTAACAGCAGAAATCCAAAGTCTGTCCCTAAGCCCCACCATTGACTCAACCTCACTACACTCTTGAGTGAAACGGAGTCTGTAGACAGTTGCCAGGTGAACACCAGGATGGAGTAACCGAGTGTGCCAAGCTCATTTGATGGAGATGGGACACTGTATCCCACCTGGAAAAGCTTCCAGCTCTCAGGGAAGAGGACAGCCTGGACAGCACCCCAAGAGTTTCCAGCACAGGGCCAGGACAGAGGCCTCACATCGCCCTGTCTCAGAGAAAACCACGAGTCTCTTGTCTATGCCTCTTTCTCTTTCTTCTTGGAAAAGCACAGTCTTTTCTAAATAGGTCAAAAATCTCTTCCTGATTTCAGAAAGAGAATTACTTGAAATACCGCTTGTTGTATTGAGTTACAGGGGCTCTGGATAAGAAATGCATCATCTACCAACCCAAAGCCTACGCAGTACAATGAGACTAAAAACTAAAGTGAGGTAATTGCCTCATGGTGATTTTAAACATCCACTTTTCAAAGGAGAAATGTGACATGGATTCAGTTCATAAACTAGGGAAGGAGCATGGTGGTCATTTTGAATAGCTGTAATTAAGCCGTTTGATTTGGGGGAATTTTTTCTATAACCTAAATGTGCACGTGGGCTCAAAATTTACTTCTATGCCAAGGATTAATTAAAAATGTGATTTGCAGCCAGTCAAAATAAGGTAACAATTTTTAAATGTGTTTGCTTACTTTAATAACAATATATCTACTATGTTGTCACCATGGGGTGGCATTCATTTTAGATATTATTTCACAAGTATATCAAAGCTTGTGTCACATGTCTCATCAAATCAATTTCTCATACATCGTCAATCACTGGAAATTTGGAGTAATGGACTAATTTAACACTCGTGAGTCTTTCATAGAAAATAAACATATTGTGCACATTTAAAAATGATTTTTGTTAATTTTGAATCTATACTTTAAATGACATGACTTTATTTAAAAAGTATTTTTTTGCATATATCTGTCCAATTTTCCCAGCATCATTTATTGAAGAGGTTGTTTTTACCCCATTGTATATTCTTGCCTCCTTTGTCATATATGAAGTGAGCATATAGGTATGAACTTATTTCTGGACTCTGTATTCTGTTCCATTAATCGATACATCTGTTTTTTATTCCAGTACCATGCTATTTTGAATACTGTAGCCTTGTAGTACAGTTTGATATCAGGTAGTGTGATACCCCAAACTTTGTTTTTTCTCAAGATTTCCGTGACTACTTGGGGTCTTTTATGGTTGCATATAATTTTTAAGGTTATTTGTTCTAGTTCTTTGAAAAATGTCATTGATAAAAATTACATTAAATCTATGGATTATTTTGGGGGGTATGGCCATTTTAATGATGTTGATTCTTCCTACCTATGAGCATGGTATATGCTTCCATTTATTTGTCTCTTTTTCAATTTACTTTTTCAATGGAATAATTTTCTGAGAACAGACAGGTCTTTTACCTCCTCGGTTAATTTGATTCCCAGATATTTTATTGTTTTCGATGCAATTGTAAATGGATTGTTTTCTTAACTTCTCTTTCCAAAAGTTCATGAATGGTGTATAAAATTGCCACTTAATTCTAAGTATTAATTTTGTATCCTGCTACTTTACTGAATTCATCGATCAGTTCTAACAGTTTTTTGGTGGTTGATAGATGGACATGGGGATGGGGAGCACGGCGTAGGGGATGCAGTCAGCATTAATGTAATAGCTAGATGGAGGGCCAGAGAGGGAAAGAGCAATTAGGGGGGTCATTTAATAAACTATATAAATGTCTAACCAATGTAGTGTAAACTT
>NW_011889256.1:336287-342177 GCF_000151845.1 Pteropus vampyrus | reverse complement strand
ATGTAATAGCTAGATGGAGGGCCAGAGAGGGAAAGAGCAATTAGGGGGGTCATTTAATAAACTATATAAATGTCTAACCAATGTAGTGTAAACTTGAAGCTAATAATAAAATAAAAATTTTTTAAAAGTATTCTAAAAGCAACCAAAATATCATTCTGTCAGTCTAAAAGATCTGAACTATAAAACAACATAGTTAAGCCATTTTTGTCGTGATTTAAAAACATGACCAGTCGTATGTTTATTTTTAATAAACTCAAGTTTGGGCTGGGGAGAGACATTTTCCAACTTTACGCTCCACACATTTTCATCAAAGGGGCCAGAAAGGATTCTTCAACAGTCAGCCTAAGGAAATATCGTACCCTCTGCTCATTCCGGTAGAAGGACCGAAAGAAGTCGATTTAATTAAGGGAAAGCGCGTTCTCACCGACATCTCTAGGACACGGTTCTGGACAGTACCGGAGTGCTCCACGTTTGCTCTATGACTGGCTTTACGGTAAGAGTTTAAGAATGGGGACGTTTCCCAACTATTTCATGAGCAGCTCCAATGAATATGTATCATCCTCTCACTAATCATTAGGACATTAGGCAAATCGAGTCTGTGAGAAAGGAAGGTACCACTTAAAATACCGTTATTCTCTGAGCCATGCACTGCCTATCGCAGCATGTACAAAAGATGTGTTTTCAGTATTACCCTTCACTTCAATGTGAAGTCTCAGGGTAAATCCAAAGCTACCAGCTACACCAAGGTAGCATTTTTTTTTTTCCCTACAGTTTGGGATTTTTCTCAGTATTCCTGATTCATGAAATATTTCACTTCAAAATTCATTGCTCCCACAAAAAGGCCGGGGCTGCCAACCACATGGATTTCTGAGCGGGCGTGGCGATGTTGCCTGGCCCGATTTGGATGATTCATGTGCAGCCATTGCTAGCAATCCTGTCATTTCCATGGGCAGGAGCCCTGACCTTCGCCATATCAAGGAGAGACGTGGGCCAGTGGTTGCTCGAACATCCTTCCACATCGTAAAGATGTGAATACTTCATCGTCTGCTGGCTTCTTGAGCTCACCGACTTTTGATACGCTCATCTTTTAATTAAAAAACTAAGAAATATTTATTCTAAGCGAGTTGCTTCCCTCTTTCTGATTTACAATCTCCTCGGAGAGAACATTGTATGATATACGACCAAGGGTTGTGCAGTTGGTTCCTGAAACTAACATAATACAATCCTAAGAAAGCAAAAGACTTTTTTGATGTAACCCTCATTGCATTTTGTTATTATAAAAAGAGTCAAACAAACAAAAATTCTAGTAACACATGGAGATAAAAGGGGCAAGACTCATTCACTACATGAGTGACTTCTACGTGTCACTGATTTCACAGTAAAATGGGTAACATTCCAATCTGATTTTCTGGATTAGTTCTGCAGAAGAGGAAATATTCAGCTTCATATAATCCATGATACTTTACACAGCTCGCAAGGTTTCTTAGATGTTTATAAAAGGGGTCAACATTTTACTACTTTCTTAGTTTTTCGTCAACATCCTTGGCTGAGACTCCAGGGCCTAGCACATGACAGGCACTGGATATACCCTTAATAAACAAATGTTTTCAAGTACAGAGCCAAAACTATAGATGTGTGTTATTTACAAAATAATACCTTCCAGAAATAACAAAGAAATATTCTAGGCATATCCATTCGCATGTTAAAAAAGCCTAAACACAAATAGTTATCTCAGACTTTACTAAAACAACAAGTTAAAAAGAATGCAGTGGACAGATCACAGCCCACGGAAGCTTCCTCTAGGCAGAGACCTTCAGCTTCTCTTCACCTTCTCCTAGAATACCTGGTTCACAGCTGTCCTCTGTGCCGGGTGAAATCCCAACTGACCTTCAAGACTCACTTAAAAGATCTCCTTCCTTGAAGAAACTTCACTGGTGCAGAGAAAATTAAGCACCGTCATCTCTTTCACAGTGCACGCTGACCCCCTGGGACCAGGGCTGTCCTGTCGAAATCATCTGTCGATGCCTCCCCCTCCCGCCCCGAAGCCAAATTTGAGACTGTAAGAGCAAGGAGGGCCTGCCTCTCTTTCTTTGAATGCAGTCTCATCGGACAGCCCATTGCCGTGGCCTTGGGGACAGTGATGACCTCCACACTAGTCGGCTCCTACTCGGTGGCAGGAACCTGTGCAGTGTTTACCCAAACGCGGTCCTGGCAAAGGGCGCCCTGTCACCCTCCGCTGCTGTGCTCTCACCTGATGCGACAAGGAGCCGGGGATGGGCCATGGACCGCACCTGCGCCCGTCCGCGCACTAGCCCCGCCCGCGGCGCCGCGTGGCCCGCGAGGTGTCTCGGTTTTGCGTCGGGGCTGAAGGAAAGATGACAGAACTCGGTGACGGGCCGGTCTGCCTCAACTTCCAGGTGCTACTCCAGGGTCATTCCCTCTGCCGCACGCCCTTCCCGCCACGGCAAACGCAGCAAGGCGCCGGGGCTGCTGGGCGCAGGTGCAGTGGACGGGGCTTCTCCTGGATCCCCGGGTCTGCGCGCGCACTTGCCGAAGCCTTGCGGGAGGAAAAGCAGTTACCCAAATAACCACAGAAGCGCAGGAAAATGCCCCTTCCGTTGTCACCCGGGTCCCATCCATCCTCCAAGCCACGGCTGTGCAGCACAGGCGTCTAGAGGGCATTTTAAAGTGCGCGCTCCTGGGCCCGTACATGGCGCGCCGGTCGCTCGCGTGGGGACCCGAAATGTCCAGTAAGAACCCTCCCTCCGCGCGCCACTGCGAAACGCGGCTCTGTGGCGGCTCCGACGCTGTCCACTGCCTGCGGCCACGTCCCTTAACCGCGTAGGCTCACGCGACCAAGGCAGGCGCCGGGGAGCCCCCTCTCCCACCACAAAATCAGCCCTGTCCAGAGGGAAACCCGGTGCCCTGGCCTTCAAAGGTCGCAATGTTTGAGTTTTGTTTCGGATTTTTATTTGTGAGCTTCGTTTTGGTGCCCTGTAGAGCAGCAGGTGCATATGGGTAGCTAATGAGTATTTAATGATATCCTAAGGATGATTTACTGTACCGGACAGGTGATATAATGAGTAATAGCTCAGAGTTTTGGGAAGTTAACACGGCCACTGGCTCCCTTCCACCTAAGTAACTTTAATAATCTGTCAGAGGTTTTCACAATAAGAAAAAATAAAGGCAGTTGTGTTGTGTTGTGTGGTGCTGTTCTGTTTCGTGTCCTGGTATGGCCCATGACTGTCACTCAGTTCTTGTATTAGTTTACTGGTGCAGCTTCACAAGTCAACACAAACTTAGAAAGGAAAACTGCCCAAGTTTGCGATGTCACTGTTTCCTGGGGTCTGGGCACGACGTGGTCCCACAGGCAGGAACCAAGTCGTTAGACTGTGCATCTCATTCGGGGGTCAGGGTGCCCCTCGTAGGTCGCCCACGTGGCCAGCCCAATGCAGTGCTGGTGGTGGCAGAACCGAGGTCCCTGTGCACGCAGCAGCTGTCTGCCGGGACCACGCGCGGGTCTGCGAAGTCCACGCAGACGCTTCCCGTGACCCCGCACCAGGCATTTGCTTTATCCCAGGCGACTGCGAGCAAATCAGGCCGACTTCCAACCCTCGTGCAGGCGGCTGTCTCTGAAATGTCACTTCATCGTGGCAGTGACCATCCATCACTATTTGCCACGCACTGTGCCCGAGCCAAGGGGAGTGATATTTGGAGAATGCAGATTCCACAGCTGTGCCCACCCAGAGTGGGAGGGGATCTGGAGGGCATGCCTGCCCCGTGCCAGGAATCACGACAGCCACACAGAACTCTGCTCACCACCCTGCCCGAGGCTTCTGTGCAGTTCTAGAAGCTCAGTCTAACCTATAGAGCTATTCCCCAATGAAAGTCAGAGCACGAATTTCATGTCCCCAAATGTTCTTCACTTTATAATTTTCCAGGTGAAAAACACAATATCCTATTCCATTTCCCCCAATATTTATTTCACAATAAATATTCTATTTCCTCCAGGCCTTGGTTGCCATTTTTATTTGGAGACTCTAGCAATGGGCCTCCTCGAAAGGCTTGGAGAAACTGCATTCTCCGTGAGACACCAGTGACCCTGAGCCAAATGGGAGCAGAAAGACAGCAGAACAAAAAGAGAGGAGACATTTAAAGACTTTCTGTGAACCCACGTGCCCGCAGGAGAAGACATCAGTCCTCGGGGTTAGAAAATCCACCAACGATTTTGATTTCTTTTGCTTGTAAGGAGTGTGCATGCGCCAAGAACTTACATGATTATTCTCTATAATTATTATATTTTACTGACCGCCAGGGGGTTCCTCACTGTTGGTATTTGGCACGCGGCTTTTTTATCAGCAACTCGTTCTGATATTTTTCTTGTCTTCTGTGGTCACAATGGTTCAGACCAAAGTTACATCAGCTGTGTGTGTGGCTTAGCGGTTCATCACACGGGCACTAGGCATCTGGAGTGGGGTAGAGTCCCAGCCTTTGACGCTTACACACCTCTATGCTGTATTTATGTGAAGATCGTGGAACCTCTCCTTCGGGTTATCGTGAAAGCTAAATGAGGCCTGTAAAGCATTTGGGACGGTGCCCGACCCACCACAGGCCCGAGGTCGGCGTCTGCCATCACGTGGAGCTCACACTCACATTCTTGCCACTCTTATCTCGACTTTACCCTGGCTGGTGGCGAGGCCGACTAAGCCTTGCATGCTCTGCTGCTCAGAAAGGACTTTAGAAACAGTGACTGTGAGATCCCACCCCATGAGCCAGCCACATTTTGCTCCGTATTCCTACAGTGTGATCACACTGAACTAACTCGCTATCATCATTTATTACCTGCTTTCTGTGTGGGAGGTTTCGTGCTTACGCCTCAGAAGTAAATTTTATTTTATTCTCTACCTATCCCTTGATCTCCGAACTTAAATTTTTTCTCATTTTGATACTCTAACAATCCAAATGGTATGTTTATCGAAGAATATTTTCCAATCCTGAACTTTTTATAATAAAAAAAAAAAGAATCTAAGCAATAGAGAACAGCAGAGAGAAAAGGCCCATTCCGCTCAAATCCTCTGCCCACTGTTGGTTCTTATGCCTAAACACAGAACTCTTATTTATGTTTACAGAAATGTCATTATACGATTTGTGTTTCCGGAAGGCTGTTTTTCCACTTAATTTTATGTTATGTACATTCATGTGAAATATAAATCTATATTATGTTTCAATTGTTGAATGAATGGTGTTTGGTTGGATAGGTCACTACAGTTTCTTGAACAAACTTCTACAAAATTGTACTTACGATTTTTCACACACACACACACACACACACACACACACACATCCAGATCAAACCTGCATAAACGCATGTATTCTACATGCTATATCTTAGATTTCTCATCATCTCAGATTATTTCCTGAAATTAATACCTAAAAGTAATTTTACTGTAAAGTACATAACATTTTCTGTATGTCATAACATTTTTACTAAAATATCATGCCGATTCACAATCTGATGACGGTGTACATGAGAAGCTGTCATCCTGTCTCTGTCAACACGGAAGCTGCCATTCGAGTTAAGCTGCGGCGCCCCTGCTTCTCAACTGGACCCTGGACCCTGGACCCTGACAAGGTGCTAACAGGTGCTCAACTCATGACAGACTAGTAAGTGACAGATGGAAGGCACTAGTTTTTTACCAGGTTTTACATTTACTTTAAATTAGAGTGATACCAAATGGGAGAAAAAAAAAAAAACCTAATCTAACATCATCGTCACATGTGAAGGAAAAAGAATAAGTCGAACGTCGTAGAAGATGACATTGCTCATTTCAACATCTCTCTTAAAATTTTATATATAAGACATGGAAATGCTGAACTGGAATGTTTGCAG
>NW_011889256.1:332761-335482 GCF_000151845.1 Pteropus vampyrus | reverse complement strand
CAACAGACTCTCACATTCTGTAAAGCAAGAACTGACGGAATTAAAAGGAGAAACGGGCAGTTTGAAAATAATGGTTAGAGACTTCAACTCCCCACTTTGAAAATAGAACAACTAGACCAGAAGTAAGGAGACAGACGACTCAACCGCTCAGCGTGCCAACTGAATCTAATACACCAGGGGTCCCCAAGCCCCAGGCCGCGGACCGGTACCAGTCTGTGGCCTGCTAGGAACCAGGCCACACAGCAGGAGGAGAGCAGCAGGTGAGCCAGCGAAGCTTCGTCTGCGTCTGCGGCCGCTCCCCAGCGCCAGCATCACCGCCTCAGCCCCGCCTCAGATCATCAGGCATTAGATTCTCATAGGAGCACCAGCCCCTGGTGCCACAAAGGCTGGGGACCGCTAGAGTACACACATACAGAACTCTCTACCCAAAAATAGCAAAAACACATTCTTCTCAAACACCTAGAAAACATGCTCCAGGACAGACCATATATAAAACAAACAAAAAAAGTTTTAATAAATATGAAAAGTTTGAAATCGTGCCAAGTGCCTTTTCTGACCATAATGGAATGAAACTAGACATTAGTAGAAGAAAATATACAAACGTGTGGAAATTAAATAACACCCTCTTAAACAACCAATGCTCAAAAAAGAAATCCCTCCCATCGCCCCCAAAATTAGAAATAACTTGAGACAAATGAAAACAAAACCACAACACACTCAATGACACACAGAGACAATGGGAGAAAGCCATGAAGTGGGAAGCAGAGGCTGGAGTTAGGCTGCAGGAAGGGACACCTGGAGCCACCAGCAGCCGGAAGCGACAAGGGAGGGGTCTCCCCTGGAGAACTGAAGACGGCGTGGCCTCCAGAACCGAGAGAGAATCCGCATTTGTTGTTTTAACCCACCCAGTGTGTGGTGACCTGTCCTTTCAAGTTCCACGTTAAACCACTTCAAATGACACGCGGATGCCTCTGTCAAAGGACCAGTGACTTTTCTTTTCTCTACATATTGCAATTTATATCCTCCTTTTTACTTTTCACGCTATCAAAATTGTCTCAATTTACGCACTATCATCTAATGGCCCAAATAGAAGCACTGGATTCCTGAGATTTCCGCATCGTCGTTCAGCCTTTGGTATGAGATTTAAAGTGAGACTGTGTTCTCTCTTGATCCTCTTATGTGTGTAGATAATAAATAGAACTGCGTAGGAGATAAGAAAGTGGTCATAGGCTTCACCTCATTATCTTACATGATAAATTCATTGATATAAAACACATTCACAATAATGCTACCTATTCAATTGACTCCATAACAATCGAACATAAAAGTCTCTTAAAACAGCTTTATTATAACATCTAACAGACAGGCATTTCCAAGTCTCTGGGTGGATTTAGAAAGAGTTATATTTAGAAAAAGATATATAGGCATCTCAATCATCAAATCCTGTTCCGAACTCATGCAACCAATCTTCCCGTGAGAAGTAACACAGGCTAGATGTCGGCTGCCACAAGTTGGTACAACGCTAAAAGAATATAACACGTCACGTTTTCTTTCCCAAATTCAAACTGTGGATTACCAGTCTCCACGAGCCCTGTGGAATGAACAAAGATAAAGGAACACAGCACGCACACCTCGCATCGGTCAGAGGGCAGCTGTGGAGAACAGATTTCACTCCAGCTCGTTCAAACGGAAAGAGATTCGTTAGAAAACATTCCACGGCATCCAGAAGTTTGGGGAGGGCCGAAGGGACAGGTGCTGGGCTGAGTTTCCAGAAGCAACCCCAAAAGTTCAGTCGCAGGTCCACGTTACCAAGTGAGCTTCTGCTCTGCCACAGACCCACCTCTGCCCCCGTAGCAAGCCACACCACGGCCTTGCGGTCACGTCGTCACACAGCCCGGTTCTGAACTCAGCACGCAAGAAGCACATGCCTACTGCACAGGGCTCTGGGAACTGCGAGGAATGAGCTTCCCATTCTACGGCATTTTCCTCAGAGCAGCCCAACAGCCCATGAAAACACGCGATCGCGCCCTCTGCGGAGAAGCAGTTTCATTTCTTCCTCTCCGGGCGGGGCGCCCTTTATGTCACCTTCTCGTTGTACGGCACTGGCCACAGCTTTGACACGACACTGAGTGAGGTGACGGGAGTGAACGCCCTTGCCTTAGACCATCACAGGAGAACAGTGTTCGGCCTTTCGAGATCCATGTTTCTTTACAAAATTCTAAATCGAATATGATGCTCGCTGTGTGGTTTTCTGTGGATGCTTTCTGTCAGGTTGAGAATGTTCTCCTCCATGCCTGCTTTTCTGAGGATTATTATTATTTCTTTTTATCATGAATGAGTGTCAAATTTTGTCAAAGCCTATCTCCACATGGATCATATGATCGCGTGATTTCTCTTCTTCAGCCTATAGTGGATAACATTGATTTATTTTTGACTATTAAACCCGTCTTGAATCCCTGGAATAAACTCTAATTTATCGCGGCGTATAATTCTTTTTATATAATGGCAATTTCTATTTGCTTATGTGAATGCCTTCTCTCCGACATCAAACTTTCTTGAAGACATAGACTAAGCTCTTAGTAGGTGGTTTCTGAATTCATTTCTAACGAGTATCTGAAAAAAAAATAATATTTCTAAACGTGTGGAACGATAATGGGCAGGACGTCCTTAAACTGGAAAGATTAAAACACCATATTTCTTATCCTAGAGAGGTGTTAATTA
>NW_011889256.1:327288-331901 GCF_000151845.1 Pteropus vampyrus | reverse complement strand
CGGGAGTGAACGCCCTTGCCTTAGACCATCACAGGAGAACAGTGTTCGGCCTTTCGAGATCCATGTTTCTTTACAAAATTCTAAATCGAATATGAGGCTCGCTGTGTGGTTTTCAGTGGATGCTTTCTGTCAGGTTGAGAATGTTCTCCTCCATGCCTGCTTTTCTGAGAATTATTTATTTATTTTTTTTATCACGAATGAGTGTCAAATTTTGTCAAAGCCTATCTCCACATGGATTATACGATCGCGTGATTTCTTTTCTTCAGCCTATAGTGGATAACATTGATTTATTTTTGACTATTAAATCAGTCTTGAATCCCTGGAATAAACTCTAATTTATCACGGCGTATGATTCTTTTTATATAATGGCAATTTCTATTTGCTTATGTGAATGCGTTCTCTCCGACATCAAACTTTCTTGAAGACGTAGACTAAGCTCTTAGTAGGTGGTTTCTGAATACATTTCTAACGAGTATCTGAAAAACATAATATTTCTAAACGTGTGGAACGATAATGGGCGGGACGTCCTTAAACTGGAAAGATTAAAACACCATATTTCTTATCCTAGAGAGGTGTTAATTATCATTTTTATTTTTCTGACTGAGGTCGAATGAAGTTTGCCAACTGATTCAAGGTTGAAGAGCGCAGTGAAGGAGAAATCGTCTGTGAACCACATATCTGTTTTCTAAGCCCTTTTACTCTGCGTCACTCATTTTGTCCCCGAGCCCAGCACAGCACCTGCCGCACAGTAAGCACCGACGAGTGAGAGCGAGTGAGTAAAGCCAGGCGCAGATTCGGACGGAGTCAAAGGACCGGCTGAACAGAGAACATCTATTTTTGCTTGTTTATATTGTGTCATCTTGTTGACTGTTTCATCTGCTGCTGTCATAATCCTACCTTATTAATTCCAAAATGAGTTTTACCATGTGGCTCAGTAAATTCGAAGTGATTCGGACTTTTCTTATCTCCGCCTACTCCATATAATTAATAAGTACAAGGGTTATGTGAAGGGTATTCTTGGTCGGTGCATCTTCAGTGGGAGAAGAAGGGGTCGGTAGTTTGAGAATGTCTTCAGCCTCAGTCCAGTTCTAACTTCTATCTCGATTGCTTTCCTATCAAAGCTGAGTGGTTTTAGTTTCAAGTTTGGATGATACAGTCGGTCCCCTGGCTCTGGTTTCAAACCTTTCGACCTAACATTGTATCATTGTGACAGAAACAGGGTCCCTCTCTCTCACATATTGGTATTTTGCGACGCAGTAAACAAATTTTAAATAAAAATTATAAATTATTTAATATTTCGATGTGCTCCCACTAGGAGCTGTGCATTTACAAACGTGGCCACCCTGACTTTTAATATCCATCTGTAATCGAAGTTATTTAAACATCGCCTTGTACTCTGAAATAAAAGTCTAAGTTCACTGAAAACCAGTGGTCAGCCCCTGGTGACCAGGGGCCGTCGTTAACCACCCACGTGACACACGTGTGTCACTTCCCAGGAAGGGGCCCGAGGCCCTAGGAGGGGTCACTCCCTCGCCCCGCAGTGTTTCTGCGGTGTTTTCTGGAAGCCCAAAGACATCGAAGTCCACAAAGTCCCCCAGCTGCCTTTTCTCACAGCTGCATCATCGTCCTGCAGGAGCTGTGGCTTCTGCTCTCTGTTTGCTTTTTAAAAATGCTGATGTCAGCTGAGATCAGCCACGCGCGCCAAACAGGAGCGCCTCGCCACAGCTCACTCCGTCATGCGAGGCACCAACGTGCTGGCGTCCTGTGCGTGGCGAGTGACAGCCATGTGGCAGCCTGCGGCCTCCCCACAGGTTAAAAACCCTGCTATTAACCTTTGACTTTATAAACCAAAATGTTCCAAATAACTCCCGGATGAGCAGGACCACCCGAATATAAACGGCAAATCGCTGAATTCGACAGGAAAAAATAAAACGCGACTCTTAAAAGTAGCATAGTAAAGTTTTAGTTTTGGAACCACTGTAGCCTTAAGATAAGCCCCGGAATATGATCCGCATTTTTCCAAGAAATCAAGCATTTTGAAACAATATTGGTTTTTCGCCAGTGACATTTGGCATTCGTTAAAATCTTGGCTGTGCCGCTTTGAGGCTGTAAAACGCTGGATAATTTACGTAACCTGAGAATCTTAATCTATTAAAAAATGAGGTTGTAAGAGATAATCTTCCTTGTCCTTTTAAACTACTGGATATTAAACCTTTTACAATTTTAAAACTATACTCCGAAATAATAACACTATTTCATTGCAAAGATGTATGTGCACGTAAAATTTAATAATCTGGGATTATTTTTCTGTCTAAATTCAGAAAAATCTTTAAGTATGCGTCAACAGACTTTAAAAGACCATAAAAAAAAAAAAAACCCACGATAAAAACAAAAATCGACAAACTAGGGTTGATTCCATTATGTTTTTGGAACATCGGCACATTCACCTTCAGTCTGATTTTGAAATAAATGGCGGTGATTTTTCCTCCTGGGACAGGTACTGGCTTACTGTTTAGTCTAAGTGTCTTGACTGCTCATCAGAGGTATTTATGCACCTCCAAGTTTGGATCAGCTCATTTTTACCATATGCAAATGACAGATTTCAGATCGAAATGTAACAACAGTGTAATGAGGAAAAATTAATCTAATGGAAAGAAGAAAAAATATGTAAGCCCGCAACCGATGCTGCTCGTATGCTGGAAACGTTCACGAAGGCTTGCCTCATACGCTTGCATGTGGAGCACCCTGTACACAGAGACTGGCGACCCCCTCACATCCCCACTCATCAATCTGTCTTTGAATAATACGCCTAGGAAATAAGGGCTTATCTCTGCTTACTCCCCACGGTTTGCATCTATGACAGTCTTTTTCTGCCCTCTCACCCTCCCCCACTGGCAAGGAAACTCAGGGAACAGGAAAGAGAAACAGCCCTTAGGAGGGTGTGTGGCTGCCGTGCACAGAACACACCCACATCTTCTCAATTACAGGGATCAGGTTTACTCTGCTTGACTCATCTTAATTGGTGAGCATGATTATCATTTAATTCTCCTGACAGATTCTTAAAGTGGATCACATCTTTCAAAAAACATTTTTTTAATCTCCTAATTTGTTTTTCCTTAACCGAGAAACATTGGATTTTCCACACGAGTTCCACATGCATTAGGCGACAGGTATGTCAGAATCCAATTGGTTTCAGGTAAAAATGACTCGCGTGGAGTGTGTAGTGCTTGGAATTCGTACGTGAACACACGACCCTCATTCAGAGAATGGATCAGGGCTCAGGGCTCATGCTTACGTCTCGAGTGGCTGACGCCCTGCTCACAGTGCCATCTGCCTCCCTAGTCATCGTGCGCGCACCTAAGGAGGGCCCTCTCGACGTGACTTGGGGCCGGACCCTCGGTCCTCGTTTCTCGGCCATTTATCGTGATCAGTAGGGCGATGCGCCGCAATCTAGATTTTTTCCAATGAAAATTCTGCTTCTGATTAATTTTCAAGTGTGAGGTACAGCGAAATGACTCAAAGCTCATCATGTAAAGACTCCAGCAGGTCCCAATCGGGAAGAAAAAGCTCAACTTTGATGTCACGTTTCCAGCGTCTCGGTCCCTGCTTTATCATTTCCTGGAGTTTTGTGCTATTCGACTAAACTTGTCAGATCAGTTTTTTCACCAGTTAAACGGAGGTGATTTTTATGATTTTATTGATCGGTTTCTTTATGTAGAAGGACCCAACAATGAAACCACTACGAATATGATATTAATTAGAGGAAAAGCTTCATTCACGAACATTCCACAACAGCATCAAGAGCTAACGATTTACCCGACGCGATGTAACGTAGGCCCAGAAAGGTAAATATGACGTCCTACATTTTCATTTTCATTTAGTTACATGTATTTTCTTTTTAAAATTCTTTTTGGGCCTTTTATTAGATCGATGATTTATTTAGATGTGTTCCGTTTAATCTGCAAAGTTTAGAGATTTTACCGTTCTCTTTCTGTTATTTATTTCTAGTTTGACTCCATGATGACTAGAGACTACATGCCGGATAATTTCAAGCCTTTTAATTTTGTTGAGGTTTGTTTTTGTGCCTGAATATAGTCTATGTTATATCTGCTTTTGTCAAGTGGGCTATTCCACGTGTTAGTTTGGTTTTGCTAATGAATTGTTTCGGTTAGTTATTTTAAGCCCGTGCTGACTTTACATGGATTGATAACATTGATGGATTAAATCTTCAAATCTAATTGTGGATTTTCCTGTTCTTCCTATTCACTCTATCGGTTTCTGCATCATGTCTTTTGAAGCTCTTTTTTTTATTGAATAAGCACACAGTTTGGATTTTTATGTCTTCCTGTGGACTCATCCTTTTGTCATCATCGTCCCTAGTGAATTTATTTTCTTTTGAAGTCTACTTTATGCAGTGTTAACATAGCCACTCCTGCTTTTTTGATTAATATTTGCATTGTATATACTTGTCTATCCTTTTACGTTCAAACTACCTATGTTGCATTTACAATTAATTTTTTATAAACACCATATAGTTATTTTTTTACCCACATTATTTAAAAAAATATTTAATAAAGTTGTATGTATTTAAGGTGTATAACATGATGTAGTGA
>NW_011889256.1:324919-326233 GCF_000151845.1 Pteropus vampyrus | reverse complement strand
GTGCCTCCAGAAGGTTCCTCCCTGGGCCAGGGGACAGGTTTTTCTTGGAGCTTTTCCTCTGTACCACTTGGGATTAAAGGTTGGAAGCGTCCACAGCATCCTGTCTGGGAAACATGGGGGGCAGTAAGAAAACCCAGAATCTTACTTCTAAGGTCCCTAGGCTGCCCGCCTCTTCTTGCCATTTCTGAGTATCACCTGATGCTTGTTGGTGGCGTTAGGACCTGCGGGTTAGTCCTATCGGGGACAGTCTGAGAGGAGGGACACAGCTTCTTAGCTTGGCTGCTTTTTTTTTTATTTTTTACGGAGAAATTTGAATTCCCAAGTTTCCTTCCAAGTCTGGAGTCCAAAGAGAGCGAAGGGAGTAAGGTCTAAATCGGTTAGCAGATCCTTAAAAAGGACTCGGCTTCTGTTTTCAGTGGGAACGCTGCTAAGTGACAGAAAGGAAGACACTGGGAATAACCACGCTGACAGCCAGGCCTGGGCCCCGAGGGAGAAGTCTCTGCAACACCGCTCTGCTGCCCAGACCGGGCCACGTGGTCCAAGCGAGTTTCACCCACTCACACGTTGCGTTGGGAATGTGCGCACAAGTCTCTAAAAATATACGAAACAAAACCCCGATGAAATTAGGCATTTCACTGCCTTCACAAACCAGCTCTTTCTTACTTCCAAATATGTACATCCACATTCAATGTACTCATTTGCATAATCTTGTACACAGACGATATTGCTCTTTTATTTGAATTTCAATGTTGCTATTATATTTGCTGACATGCTTATATTTTATAAGTGTTAACTATAGTAATTAGTTAAACTGTGGTATAATTTTCTTTTTCTTTTTCATGGAGGGGTCGGAATGGGGAGGGTTCAGATTTTCCACATTTTGGTATGAAAGTTACTTTCATAAAGTCAATTGTAGAGTCTATATCTTTTACTACCATTTGGAAGGTTTTAAGTAATAATAAAATAAACAAGATTCTAGTTCTTTCTTTTTTAAATGAAAGATTTTTCTGTTAAATTTCTTTTATAGTATTTGGCTGTTTACATTTTTTAATTCTTATTAGGTTAGTGTGTTAATTTTTGTTTTGCTAGGATATTATCTACTTTTTTTAGATTATTATTACATTTTTAAGAGTTAAATCTCTGTGTCTCATTATTATTTTTGGATACTTTTGTTTTGGATACTTTTCTTATATCCCTATATCAGGCTCATGAGGAATTTATTTCACACATCTCTTCAAAGAATTCTCTTTCTGATTTATGTATCATTTTCTATTATTTAATTTTGTAATTTTCAGTTTTTCCCTTTATTAATTT
>NW_011889256.1:323108-324869 GCF_000151845.1 Pteropus vampyrus | reverse complement strand
ATTTCACACATCTCTTCAAAGAATTCTCTTTCTGATTTATGTATCATTTTCTATTATTTAATTTTGTAATTTTCAGTTTTTCCCTTTATTAATTTATTTGTCCAAGTTCTTCGAGCTCTTAAAAGTACTTTTATAATTTCTTTACTTGAGTCCCAAAGTCCTTTGTCATTTATTTTTCTTCTGTTTTGCTAATATCAACATTGGAAAGCTGTCCTTGTCATCTGAGGACGTTTCTGGTTGTGACCCGTAGGTCATGTCTTGTTAGATTTCACTTTTTGAGACACCGGCCGCCGTTTTAAATTCTTCGAGGAAGGCGCTGAAGCTGTTTCTCCTGCCCAAGCAGTTTAGATGTATTTCAACCTCATTAGACTACGCATAGGGACGATACCCTGCAACACTCCACAGTTTAAGGAATTCCTTGTGGCCGTGACTAAACGTTCCCCGTCAAGCCAAATACATCTGCCCCATCTAGAGATGGATGACCTCTCCACGTAGCTGATAAACCGTGCGTGTTGACTGCACATGTAACGCTTGCAGAGCTTCATGCACCGTCTTCTACATCAGTGCTACACAAAGCACGAGGAGGCGGGGCTGGGATGCGGCCTGTTTGGTGCCCATCCTGACGAAGTACATGCAGACGCTTTGACAGCAATTTGATAGAGTAATTTTATTTCCATTGCGTCTAATATTAAAAATTATTTTAATTTTCTGATAATTCGTTTTGCCATATTTATAACTTATTAAGTCTATAATCGGGAAGGGGGGGCCAGTTCTGCACCACAGGGAATTTGAGATGCTCGCTCACCAATGTCTCTGATTCTGAAAAATGTTATGTTGAAATAATTTAATAACATTGCGTACATACCATGTTTCCCTTTTCTTTTTCAAGAACACTCTCTGTTTTATATATTTAGTTATTACTCTCTTGAAGGAGTCTTATGAATGTTACATAACATCGATAACTTGCTCCTTAATTATTACGTAACCTTCACCTTTTGTACTTTCGATCTTAAATTTCACCTTGTCTGAAAATAGGGTCGCCTCTCCTATTTTCTCTCATCTGGTATTGATTTCTCCATCCTGTTATTTATAACATTAAAAAGAAAAACACTTACTTTCCATTTCAAAAATACGCATGTTGTGTATTAACCGAATTTAAAAAGAAATAGTGTAGTAATATTGTTTACTCTAACCTAATCTGACGGTCTGTCTCTTAAAAGGAGAATTTAGCTCAATTATAGTGAAACGATCGCTCTATTTGGTTTTATTCTTTCCGTTTTAATTTGTTAATTCTTTTTGTTGCTTTTCTTAACTCACTTTCCTTACTTTTGGTGGTTCTTTCAAGGTGCTAGTCACTCACTTTTTTCCTCATGTTTATTCGAACGTTCTGTCGAGGTTTCCCATCACCGTACCAGCATCTTCCCTTCGATCAATCAAAAAGCTCTCTGTTATTACATGGAAGTACAGCAGCAACCGTTTAATAGTTTAATTTTAATCACGTTCTTTTAAATCATAGTTTGCATGTGTAATTGTTTGAAATGACTCATAACTGTTTGGAATTTCAAACGAACGATTACTCATTTCTGTCACGTTATGATTTGTTACCCATTTATTCAATAGACACGTATAGTACTAAGTATGACACGGTCAATGTTCTAAGAACTTTACAACAGTAAAAGAATTAATATCCTATTAAGGCTATGAGTAGTGTAAATACTATTATGTCTACTTTACCGATGGGGAAACTGAGGTATAGAAAAC
>NW_011889256.1:315666-322928 GCF_000151845.1 Pteropus vampyrus | reverse complement strand
TTATAGTTTCTTCCTTGAGCTCTATGTTTTGCTAAGTGTACAGTCATTTAAAATTCTTCAAACAAACAGCTTACTGGGTCTGATAGTCCCGGAAGTTTGCAGAGTCACGAAGCGTTGTCTAATCCTTAGGAGGGAGGTCGGGCTGGGAAGAGAGCTCCTGAATGGTGATCATCTTTATTTGAGCACTCGTAACCCTTTCCAGAGCCTTCTGTCTGGGAAGGAAGAGGGGATACACCCAGTGACGCCTCATTATTATCACCAGTAGTCCCTAGAGTTATTTTCAATTTCAGACTTTTCCTCTTCTCAAGGAAATGTTTTCTATTATTTGTTTAGTGGTTCGATTTTTCCTACTTGATTGTCTGTATTTCAGGTGTTGATTTCCTGGCTATATTCCCTGAGCATCTTTAAATCTTGCAGTATACTTTGTATCATCTCATATTTTAGTCTTTGTTTTACATAAGTCATGTTGCCTTTCAAAAATCAACATCCTAAAATTCCTTGATTAGAAACCGTACTTCATTTGCAACAGATTTTGTCGTTTTATGTATGAAAATCTTGCGTGTATTCTTAAGAGCATGAAATTATTTTATTTGATTTCATAAAATGCAGGCATATTGAATATTTTAAAATAACGCGTACTTCATAAATTTATACATACATATGAGATTTCTTTGTGACATGGAATGAAAGTAAATGAAGAAGCAATAAGCCCAAACTCCACATCTTCGAAGTTTACCACCGTTATTGGATCAGCTCATTTTAGCTACTCAATAAATACAGTTAATTCTATGACTAGTTGAATGCATGAAATAAATATGGAGTTCTCTTTATCATGCCTGTTAGGAGATGAGAAAATCTGAAGCCAAATCTACTTCATGTTCAGACACCACTGAGAGAGAATTGACTGAGTATTCTGACTCCAGAAATCATATTAATAGAAGAATAATGTTCTATTTGTCTCGATCTAAAGATTTTATAAACAGACTGGAAGGGTGCAAATTTGTTCTTGCAAACACATGGGTCAGGCTTTTCCTTATTAACCACCGGGGCTGAGGACGCCCTGCTGTGATGTTTGCAATTCAAAAGGAACTCCTGTACAAGGGAGTTTTATATGGATGTATATATTATTGTGTTCATTACTTATTTAATAAAATCACCACGTTTCTCTTAAGTCAGATGTTTCTGGTACTCACTCTCTTTAGGAAAAGCAATTCAGCCTGAATTGGGTCAGACACAGTGTGATCCATGGTGAACTCTGCTCACCTGTGAGTTTGTTATCCATGGACACACACCTGGATGTGCCACTTACGTAACTGTAGCTTGACACGCATAATCGTCACACATTCGGTTTACGCTACGACCATGCAAAATAATGGCAGTGAACGAGGGGAAATATTTTGTTTCCTTAATAAACTTACCGCTGTTTGTAGGAGAATAAACACATTCAACGGTGAGAAAGGTCGACACGCTGTTTACACAATAAGTATGAATTTTAAACACAGAGAACGCAGGAGATAATTTGATTTGCAGAACAAGCGCAATGCGGTATCACGTAGAGAAACGGGCATTTTAAACCCACCATTCATAAAATCCCAAACCATAGTGGCTCTCTCAGTCACATGACTCTCAGCACAGAACCTGCATTTTCACTGTTTCTGCCAGTATTACAACATGGCCTCAGGTTGTGGTCCAAAGGGCATTTTAATGATATTTATACAACAAAATGAAAGAAAAGAAAAATCAATTTCTATGCCCTAAAGACATAAGTCCTAGTACTGGATTTCATCAGACTCAGTTGCTTCCTAGCAACTTAAATAATAACCCCAAACTACTTAGGGGGTGTGGGATTTACTGCAGAGGTAGCTAGTACTTTGTTTTTTTAATAGCAAAAAGAAAAAAGAAAACAGAATCATGTGAAATATATATAAAGGGAAGAATAGAAAGTTTTAAAAAATGAAATTACTTTTGCTATTCATTTAGTTAAAATGAAATTACTATGTAGTAATCTCCTCCAGCAAAACGCATACAGAATGCACAGGACACATTTACCCTCTAAAGCAGATATCCCTGAGTTATAAACATCTATAATTATGCATTGGTGCATTTTTCTGGATTGTTTTTAGGTATCTTCAATTTCTCAAGTGGCCCTTGAGAATCTGGGATCATCGCTTCATGTTAAATGGGAAGGAGGCTAACATTTATTAAGAATCCACAACATGTCACCAGCTTGAGAAATCTTACATTTAATTTTCACAATAACCCTCTGAGAAAGCTACCAATTCTCAAATGGCATGCCCGTGTTCTCACAGCTGGCCAGGGGTGTCAGGAGACGTCACCCGACACCTTCAAACGCCGAGTGCAGACTGTTTTTATATCTTCTCAGAAACCACATACATACATATCATTTCCTCTTTGTATGTTTTTTCTTTCTCTATTTACATACATGGATCAAATCTAACCTCAGGATGTATACCCAATGTTTGTTTTTTGAGTAGATTTGTAGACACAAGCATATGTGTGCATACCCATACAGAGACTACCTGTATTCAATCTCATTGCACAGCGTCTCAGAGATGTAGATATTATTGATTTATGTGATTGCAAATAATTTTTAAGAGTAAGAGATGAATAAATTATGGAGTGTTGCGGCTTTTAACACTGGAAAAGCACTAATGGACCATGCAAGGTGTGTAATGTGGCAGGATATTTATAGAACTCAGAATTCTAAGAAGAAGTAAGCACACATGCGTACTGCTCTGATTGGTACCAAGTACCAAAGTCCATTTAGCCCTTTACACTTTCCAAATCCTTTTTAATCACTTTATTATTTATGTCCTATCAGGCCAAGGCATAGTAAGAAATCATAGTCTGAAGGGCTTGTCTTTTAATCCATTAATGCCTACGCCCATAAAAGAGAATGCTGGAGGATAGTGTCTATGGAAATTAAAAATTAACTCACTTAGCAGCATGCACCTGATCCAATGGCAAAATTCCCCTGACAATAAGCTCTCTGTCCGTGTGGGGTGCGTTCAGCAGCTCTGAGCTCCAGGGAAGCGTTTTGATGACGACGTGTTTTAGTGAATTCTTTCTAGCTATGCGCCAGGGGAGACACGAACGTGCAGCATTAACACTATGGGAAGAGGGTTTGATTTGGTGGTTTTCACACACTTCCGTGGATGGAGTGAGCCACATATTAAACTTTCCCCTCTGAAATGTGAATAGTGTAAACTTAGAAAAACACTCATTGTAAAAATAAAAGCCATTCAAATTCCTGCGACATCATAGGTGTGACCCATATTCACGGGTTCATTTCTCTTTATCTATATTCCCATTAGCGACTGGATGAATACTTTTTAAATAGGGTCAGGAACCGTCTATATCTAGATATGTACAGAATACCGTAGAAAGCTCAAAGTTATAGAAAAAAATTCAAGGACCAAAATTGTAAACATTTATAATATTGTTTTCATAATTCAGTGCTGAGGATTGATCTTATGTCAATTTGGCTGGGCTATGGTGCTCACTTTTCTGATTGAACACTAGTCTAAATGTTGCCGTGAAGGTATTTTTAGATATCATTAACAGTGAAATCAGCAGACTTTGAGTAAAGCTGATTTTCCTCCATAATGTGGGTAGGCCGCATCCAATCAGCTGATGACTTAGAGGAAAGACTGAAGTCTTCTGAAGAGGAAGGAATTCTGCCTCCAGGATGCTCCACTGAAACATCAGCTCCTTGTGGAGTTTCCAGCCCGCCAGCTTGTCCCGAGGGCCAGGCTTCCCGGCCCCCACAATCCCGTGCGCCAGTTCCTTAAACTAACCAGCCACCTCCCTCGTTCCCCCTCCCCCTCCCCCTCCCCTCCTTCCTTCTTTCCCTCCTTCTTTCTCTCCATCCCTCTCTCCCTCTCTCTCTCTCTCTCTCTGCCCCTCTCTCGCCCCCTCCCTCTTTCCCTCTCTCTCTGCCTTTCACTTGTCCCTGGAGAACCCTAACACAAGTGCGATATAAATCTTGAATAAAAATCGCATGCGTACAATCATGGCGATGTCGTCCCTCTCTCATATCTGAGCCTGTTGAAGTCAGACAAAAATCTCAGCTTTTTTTTTTTTTTTAAACAAAGTAAACGATTTACCTTTTTACTGCAAAATGGTAACTTGATATTACAGTATCTCAACTTCAGGTCTAAATTTAAACAAAGAATGCAGCAAGAAAATAGAGAATAAATTACACCCATGTCCAAACATCAATATGTACGTGCATATGTCTCAGATTTGGGTAAAATTCTTCTAAATATAATGTAAATTGACCAGCTGAATAAATACACCTATATCGTAGGAAATATTATCTTCCTGAGAATTTATCCCAGTTATGGAAATAAGCAGAGCATGTACAGGTTCTTACTACCATTTTCTAGTTTGGAGAAAGAATAATGAGCGATGGGTAGAAGGGAATCATTTAATCTTTAAATATGTTTGCTACCGGAAATCCAGCGCCATCGGAGGCCAAAACCTGTCAGGCTAGGAGCAGAGACCACTGGAAAACAACCAAAGCTTAGAGGTATTTGAACTACAAGGTGGGCTTGAGGAATATACCTTACAATGGGAATGTAGTGATGAAGATGGGGAGACACATAGATGGAGAGAGAATGAGAGAGAGAGAGAGAGAGAGAGAAAGATTGAGATTTGGGGATTTGGTTGAGGTTATAGGGTAATTGTTGGTACTACTTTTACAATTTTTTTGTGACTTATTTTATAATAAAACCGTAAGCAAATAAATAAGGACTAAAAGAATTTGACGACGGGTTCATTTCATGGCATTTCTAGATTTATCTGGTTGTCATAAACCCTATGAGCTCAAAAGGGTTTTTTTTCTTAATGTTGGCATATATTGTATATTTGGAGAAGTTTACTTATAGGTAGGCATAAAAATGTATTTCCAAATCTATACATTGTGCTAAATAACTCTCTGAATTTTATGAAAATGTGCCACCAGCCCCATTTTGTGAATGAATGTAAGTCTCCCGCTATGCATGGATCATAAGTATGAACTAGAAAAGGCAATTTAATTACGTTTGTAAATGGAAAATAGAAAAATATTGAGTTGCATCTTTCCATGTCTCATGTTCATTTTTTTGCATTTTTATAAAACATTCTATACCGCATGCATTTAAAATCCTCTCTAAAATTTAAATCTCTATAAACAGTAGTGAGAGAGAATTGTAGCATCCCCTATAATTGATTTGGGTGTGATTAGATGAAATATGATGTAGTTAGGGTGAAAATAGTGCCAATGGCATGCACACAGGGTTTTTAAATAAAATCACAGACACTATATTTGATATTAGCATGTAAATTATGCGCAGCATCGTCTCTCTAGTTAATACATAAAGAGAGATGATTAAAGCATAGAAATACGTGCGTCCACCACTCGACAGTGCATTAATCGAACGTCTTCAAATATATGTTTGTTTCAGATTTCATCAAGTAATAATAGTCAATTCTCAGTTTCAAACTCTTGTTCCCTGGAGAAAGAATTCCCATTACAGAAAGATGAAAAAGCCTCCAAGCGAAGCAGCTCATGGATTCAAGAGCAGCACTAGAGGTTTTAAGGTAATTTCACTTACTTTTTCCTAAGTCGAGAATAATGTTGCATTTTCATACCAGAGTTTTTAAAACTGATTCAAATACATCATCTTAGCTGAAAAATACATGAAAGCGCTTTGAAAATTCAACGAAATCCTGGGCGGGAGCTATTGTCATCTCAATATTGCTGATGAGGCAACAGATGAAGACAGAAAAAGTGGCTTTCTCAAATGAACATGGCAAGGAATGGCAGGTGCAATTTCAAAACACGAGGAATGGCATAATGGTTTATGGCCTCCAGGTAATATCGGGATCTTTAAAATACTGAATATAAACTCATAGTTAGATCAAAGAGGTGATAGATGATAGATCAGATGATAGATAGATAGATGATAGATGATAGATAGATAGATAGATGATAGATACATAGATGATAGATAGATGATAGATACATAGATAGATAGATAGATAGATAGATAGATAGATAGATAGATAGATAGATAGATAGATGATAGATACATAGATGATAGTAATAGATGATAGATGATAGATAGATAGATAGATAGATGATAGATACATAGATGATAGATAGATGATAGATACATAGATAGACAGATACATACATACATACATACATACATACATACATACATAGATGATAGATTGATAGATAGACAGAGATATGGTATGGATATTAACAGATACAGATACAGATATGGATTTGGACGTGGGTAGAGATTAATGGCAAACTGTTTACGCAGAGAATCAATTTCTTTAGGTGTGCCCAGGTGTATACAAAAATTCCTCCTGGTACAGCACCACTTAAAAGTCTGCTGAATTTTTAAGATATTGTGTAAACTGTGATGTGTGGCCGGTTGAAAGGAAAGTAAGATCTTCTTTCAGATGACAAATGAGAGGGAAACACCACTCCAAGTTTTGGAGGATTTGCTGAAAAATGATCTTGAAGCGTGCATCCCAAGCAGCGTCATGTTAGATGACAGAAAAAAAGGTGAGTATGGTCATTTTTTTTTTTTCTTAAAAAAAGTGGTGGTGAATTGTTTAGACAGAGAACAGGTTCTCAGAAAGCGTGGATGACGAGGCTCAGCCGTCCGAGGTCCAACAGGAAGCTTGGGTCCTGGTGGCACATTCGGATTTAGGCAAAAGCAGGTCCCGCACAGGAGGCTCGATTAGGCCAGACCCACTGACCAGGTTCATGAAAACATTACTGTGGCTTTGCTTATTTTCTCCGTGGTGACCGCACCGTTAAAAATAACTCCAAAACGGAGGACACACATAGCACGTTTTGATCCATAATATTTGGATATCTGCACTA
This sequence comes from Pteropus vampyrus, assembly GCF_000151845.1. Classification (NCBI taxonomy): domain Eukaryota; kingdom Metazoa; phylum Chordata; class Mammalia; order Chiroptera; family Pteropodidae; genus Pteropus; species Pteropus vampyrus. The sequence goes on along the minus strand of NW_011889256.1, from coordinate 316,018 downwards.
GAATTTTTATAGCTACATCTTGATAAATTCTCTTCTTTATTTTGTGTGGGGGTAAAAATTCTGGGGTCGAGCCAACCGTACCTGGAATTTACTTGCTAATACATCAAAAAATATCTAACAGAATTGCGAAGAAAGGCCTGCAGGTGTGATGTGTTGATCAAAACACGCAATCTTTAAAAATACAGAACTGCAGAATTTTTTTACTTAAAACTTTTCAGAAATCTCTCGGATACTTCTTTAAAAGTCAGTTCATTGAAATAGAATAAGAATATATCCTTATTTACATATTTTTTCCAATGCAAATTAGACCTTAATGGGAAAGTTGTCCCTTATGAACGATAGACTAGGCCCC
>NW_011889256.1:314799-315616 GCF_000151845.1 Pteropus vampyrus | reverse complement strand
TAAAAAGAAGGATAAGCGATATGCTAAGAAAAGAAAAATGGAAGCATATAAAAAGCTCGGTTAAAACCACAGAAGGCGGAAAAGGGGAGGAAGGAAACGGAGAGAAAAAGCAAGGACGACGGACAGAAGAAGGTCACGGGCACGGCAGACTGGAATCCGGCGAAGTCGGTGACTACTTTGAACAGAGGTCGTCTGAAGGCACCAATTAAAAGATGCCAGTTGTCAGCGTGAATCGGAAAATAAAAAGGGAGACTTCGAGCAAGGCATGTGATCAGAGATGAAGGCCGTTACATAATGATGAAAAGGTTGATTCTCCAGGAAGACGTAACAACGGTTCCCTACCACGTATGTGTGTGTCTGACAACAGAGCGCCAAACCGCCTGGGGCAAAAAAATGATAGCCTTGCAAAGACAAATAGATAAATCCATTACTACGGTTGGAGACTAGGACAATCATTTATCATAAATGGACAACCCCCCACCCCCGCCCCGCAGGCAAAAATCAGTGAGGGCATTGTTGAACTAAGTAACAACATCAATCAACTGAATATAATTAACATCTATAGACTGCTGCATCCAAAAACAGCCAAACACGCATTCTGGGCAATAAAACACATCTTCACAAAGCTAAAAACAGAAATTATGCAATGTCTGCTCTCAGAAAGCAATGGAATTCAACTAAAAGTCAATAACAGAAAGAAAGCTGAAAAATCTCAAAATACATGGAGAGTAAAAACACACTTCTAAATAACACATGGGTCAAAGAAGAAATTTCAAGTGAAATTAAAAATATTTTGGACTAAATGAAAAGGAAGATG
>NW_011889256.1:312369-314749 GCF_000151845.1 Pteropus vampyrus | reverse complement strand
TTGTACCCTGGGACTTTGAGGAATTCATTAGTGGGCTTTTGGTTTTTTTATTATTGTTGCTTTTTGGGGGGTAGATTCTCGTGGGCTGTTGCTTTGATATTTTGTTATATTTATTCTTTCCGAGTCTGTTACTATTGATTTACTTTAGAATATCCAAGAGCTGAAAAATATCTTTTGCATTTTTGTGGGGTTTTTTTTTTTTTTTTGTATTTGAATTGCTACATATAATTTACCTTCTAATTTTATTTCTTGTGTTGTCTGGTTTGTATATTAAAACAGAAGTGAACTAAAATTTGAGAAAAATCTTTAGTAACGGTTTCAAGTGCTAAAAAAAAATGTATTCAAGGCAAATAATACAAACATCCATTAAGGCCCAAAACAAAAAGGATAAAGACTACAGTGCATGTGAACATGAATTAGTGATGAACTTCAGACAGAATCTTCACAGTTCGATGCTTCTTTTGTTCTGTCATAATCATATGCAATTTCATGTAAAATATTAGGTGCACTGTATCCCTGTATTATGTATAGTTCCTATGGCGAAAACTTGCTTTCCATCTTCCCCCCAATACACACACAACCTATAGTTGGTTTGGGGTGATGATGACAAGTAAATAAATCAATCACCTGGCAGCGTGCGCTTTCAGGTAAACCCAGGATGGCTTGAGACAAGGGCTGAAAACAAAAAAGAAAAAGATGGAAACGGAGATGGAGACAGAGAGAAGGAAACAACTAGACTTGGAAACAATGGAACTGAACACTTCGTTTGACACTGTAGAAAACGGTGTCTTAACATATTTTAAAAATGGAATATTCAGTAAATATGGTCTCATAGTAGAGGGAAGTAAAATAAAATGCTAGAAATGGAAACTTTCAACAACGGATCATTTTCTGCTCGTCTCATCCTCCGATCCTTGTCATGCTTTTCCTTCCCTGGAATTTCCTGGAAGTCCATTCTTAATAAATCCCATACGCAAAAATCTTTGCCGTAGCGTCCGCTTCTGGGGGCACCTGACTCATAGAGGTGACCTTGCTGCTGTCTTAGTAACTTTGTTTGTGTCCATTGTGCTCTGTTTTCTAATTTCTTTCACGGAGAATATAGTGTCTTAGTTTTTTCATCAGCACGTAGAGATTTTACTTTTTAATAAGAAATCTAAGTATTCCTTAAGCATCGTTTAAACCATCTGTCGTTTCTGTTATTTGCATTATGTAGTCCCCGAAGGATGGCGTGGAGCCGACCCCTTCGGGCCTTCCTCTTCCCAGGCCGGCTTAGTAGATGGGTGGTACCCGCTTCTCCCTTAGCTGAAAGTCCCGAATCTGTAAGGCTGGAAGACACAGAGGTGATGCCAGTCTGTTGATATTTTCCTTGCATGACGTAGTACCCTGTGACATCCCTGACGCCTTGTCTTCCACATACCATTTCGTCCTCAGCACCCAGCATTGGCTTTGCATGGAGAAGGCACTCAATACACGTGGATGACAACATCGGAGAGACATGGGTTTTGATCAGACCTGGTTATTGAATACACGTGTTTTATTAGATCTATTTTATTAGATCACAGCCTGTCTATTTTCTACTGCTATTGAATTCACAACTATTTTTTTTTTTTGGCTTCAACAATAATTTTGACAATGGTATGAAGTAGAGCTCTTGAAGTATATTCCGATCCAGAAATCTCAGCGATTTGTCTGTCGAGTGGCCTGGTGTATATGGACAGTCACATCCACCACAGGTGTCACGGGCAATGCCTTTCCATACTCCACATCCACATCTCGTACTCTGCATTGAGGCTTCAGTCCCAAGACACAGTCATGGTGCCGCCCTGTCACCGGAGGAGTGGTTGCCATAGTCTGTGCCATCTTGAATTAACAAAACAAAACAAACAAGAAACCGGGCGGGGGTCAAGAGGTCACTGTGGTTCTACTTGTCCAAACGCAGTACAGGCCAAAACGGGTCGCCCGTATTCCTGGTGATTAGAGATTCCAGTGCTTCCTGTACCTGATCTTTTCTCCCCTGGGGCACGTCGGAGGGTTAGATGTCTCTAGCCCCATTCCAAACGCTGTGGGAGACTTTGTATGTTAGTGTCGAAATAGTCCCGAGAGGGTACAACCAATGACAAAAACTTATCTCAGCCTGTGATCCCCCGCCATGTATTGAAAAGGTAGAATAAATGAGAAATAAATCTTTGTTTTATAAGCCCCTCAGATTTCAGACTTATTTTTCTCCATAGAGTAAACAAGCCTATATAAGCTCATTTAAAAAATCCATTTATTTATTTTGACATGATGCAAAGAAATAAATTGATAATAAAAACCAGCAACACATCAGAAGGAAAGGGACATTATGATACGTTTTAGAGAAATGTTTGCTATCTAAATT
>NW_011889256.1:309577-312319 GCF_000151845.1 Pteropus vampyrus | reverse complement strand
ATTAATTTAAATATGAGAAAAGAAAAAAGCTAAAATAAATAATATAAATTTCACCTTAGGAACTAAAAAAAAAAAAAAAAGAGCAAATTCATCCCAAAGTAAACAGAAGAAAAGTAATAAAAATTAGAGAAGAAATCAGTGCAATTTAAAACATTAAATCAATAGAGAAAATCAATAAAACTAAAAGCTGGAAATTGAAAAGATCAATAAAATCAATAAGCTTCTAACCAAGATGTCTAAGAAGAAAAAAGAGAGAGAATACAAATTACTAATATCAGAAATGATAGAGTCCATCACTTCAGACTCTATGTCCATTAAATGGGTAATAACGGAATACTACAAACAACTCTATTCCCACAAATTTCATACCCTAGACAAAGTACACCAATTCCTCAAAAGATACAATTGGCGAAAACTCACACGAGAAGAAATAGACAATCTGTGGATCAATATCAGTTTCAAAACTTGAATCAGTAGTTAATGACTTTCTACAACAGAAAAAACCATGCCCACTGGCGAATTCTATCACACATTTGGGAAAGAATTATACCAATTCTCTATAGTCTCTTTCAGAGAATAGAAGCAGAGGAAATACTTCTTAACTCATTTTATGAGTCCAGCATAACCCTAATACTAAAACCAGGTACAGCATTATAAGAAATGAAAACTGTAGACAATTATCTCTCATGAACATGAATGCAAAAGTCCTCTACACAACATCAGTAAATCAAATCCAAAAGCATATAAATTTTACACCACAACCAAATAGGATTTGTCCCAAGTATGCACGGCATGTTCAACATTCAAAAATCAATCACTGAAATTCATCCCATTAATAATAGGTTAAAATAGAAAAATCACGTGATCGCATCGATACATTCGCAATATCTGACAGAATCTAATACCCATTCATGATAAGAACCCTTTGGAAGGTAAACTGAGGCATATTATCATTTTTTTTAAAGAGCATATGTTGATTCCAGTTGGGTAGTGTCAAACCAGAGCAGTTAGGAGTGCACCACTGAAAGAAGCTCGGGACAAGGTTTTGACAGAGAACACACTGAAACAAAGCAAAAACGTTATTTGATAGGTTGTAGCTTAAGCGGTGGCCTTATTTGGGAAAGCTGCCTTGGCTGTTAGTGATCGGCTGTCCTTAAGTTTCACTTTCTCAGAGTTGAGTGCATTGACTCTGGCTTAGGTTGTGGTCTGCTTACCAAGGACACCAAGACATTTGCATCTCTTCAGTCTAATGGCCCCCTTGTTTAAGTTCCAAGACTCGGAACAGAGAGGGACTTCCTTAGCTTCATAACGAGTATCTATGAAAATCTAACAGTCAACACTATACTGGATGGTAAGAAACTTGAAGCTAAAATCAGACACAAAGCAAGTAAGTCCCTTTTCATCCTTCTTCAAGGCTGCATCAGAAGTACTAGCTAATGCAATAAGAGAAGAAAAAGAAGTAAAAAAAAGTATACAGATTGTGAAGAAATAAAACTGTATTCACAGATGACATAATCACATATGTAGAAAACCTGGGAGAATCAAGAAAAACACTCTTGGAACTTATGAGCAATCACAGGAAGGTTGCAGGAGACAAAGACAATACGGAAAAGCCAGTCTCTTTCCCATATGCCAGCAATGAATGAGTGGAATTTAAAATTAAAAATAGATTACCATTTACATTCGCAGGCAGCAAAATGAAATGCTTATCTACGAATCTAACAAAATCTGAGGAAAACTACAAAACTTTGATGAACAAAACCAAATGGAAACTAAACAAATGAAGAGGTAGTCAGTCCATGCTCATAAATAGAAAGATTCGATATGTCAAGATGTCAGTTCTTTCTGAGTTGTTCTGTATATTTAATGCGATCCCAATCGAAATCCCTGAAAGGTATTTTGTGGGTATAGACACTAATTCTAAAGTTTATATAGAGAGTCAAAAAACCCAGGATAGTCAAAAACATATTAAAGACAGTGCCCAACCTCAAGATTTACTATAAAACTGCAGCAATCAAGACCATGTGATATTGGTGACAGAACAGACAAGTGGGTCAGTGGATCAGGACAGCGAGCCCAGAAACAGACGCCAATAAACATAGTCCACTGATCTTTGACAAAGGAGCAAAGACGATCTTTTCAAAAACGGCGCTGGAACAACTGTATGTTCGCATGCAAAACAGAATGTAGATGCAGACTGTCCGCTCTTCACAAAAATGAACTCGAAATAGATCACAGACTCGAATGGAAAATACAGAAGTATGGAATTCCTGCAAGATAACATAGGAGAGAACCCAGAGATGACCTTGGATCTGGCGATGCCTTTGCTGTGCCACCAGCAGGAAGACAGACCTCCTGTGGCTCCACATCCTCGCCAGCGTGTGGTGCTGTCTGTATTCCAGACCGTGGCCATTCTGATCGGTGTGCGGTGATATCTTAGGGTTTTATCAAGACCCTCTTTAGCTCTGCTGGCTACGTCGTCTTCCGACGTTGCTGGACCAGAGTGCGCACCCATCTCTCATGCACACACACCGATATTCTTAGGATGCTCTGCCCACCTTCCCCACCCAAGTGCTCTCTCACGCTTGCTGTACAGACGTACCACCAGGCTGGGAGTGTGAATGTCATCGTCGGAACGAGCCACCCAAGAAGACCTCAGCCACCTTTTGCAAGAATGTCCAATCCCTAGTGAGGATGCTCCTTGGCCCCATGGGTTTGTAGGGTGAGTCGTTTTTACAAATA
>NW_011889256.1:307422-309527 GCF_000151845.1 Pteropus vampyrus | reverse complement strand
CTTTGCCGTAGCGTCCGCTTCTGGGGGCACCTGACTCATAGAGGTGACCTTGCTGCTGTCTTAGTAACTTTGTTTGTGTCCATCGTGCTCTGTTTTCTAATTTCTTTCACGGAGAATATAGTGTCTTAGTTTTTTCATCAGCACGTAGAGATTTTACTTTTTAATAAGAAATCTAAGTATTCCTTAAGCATCGTTTAAACCATCTGTCGTTTCTGTTATTTGCATTATGTAGTCCCCGAAGGATGGCGTGGAGCCGACCCCTTCGGGCCTTCCTCTTCCCAGGCCGGCTTAGTAGATGGGTGGTACCCGCTTCTCCCTTAGCTGAAAGTCCCGAATCTGTAAGGCTGGAAGACACAGAGGTGATGCCAGTCTGCTGATATTTTCCTTGCATGACGTAGTACCCTGTGACATCCCTGACGCCTTGTCTTCCACATACCATTTCGTCCTCAGCACCCAGCATTGGCTTTGCATGGAGAAGGCACTCAATACACGTGGATGACAACATCGGAGAGACATGGGTTTTGATCAGACCTGGTTATTGAATACACGTGTTTTATTAGATCTATTTTATTAGATCACAGCCTGTCTATTTTCTACTGCTATTGAATTCACAACTATTTTTTTTTTTTGGCTTCAACAATAATTTTGACAATGGTATGAAGTAGAGCTCTTGAAGTATATTCCGATCCAGAAATCTCAGCGATTTGTCTGTCGAGTGGCCTGGTGTATATGGACAGTCACATCCACCACAGGTGTCACGGGCAATGCCTTTCCATACTCCACATCCACATCTCGTACTCTGCATTGAGGCTTCAGTCCCAAGACACAGTCATGGTGCCGCCCTGTCACCGGAGGAGTGGTTGCCATAGTCTGTGCCATCTTGAATTAACAAAACAAAACAAACAAGAAACCGGGCGGGGGTCAAGAGGTCACTGTGGTTCTACTTGTCCAAACGCAGTACAGGCCAAAACGGGTCGCCCGTATTCCTGGTGATTAGAGATTCCAGTGCTTCCTGTACCTGATCTTTTCTCCCCTGGGGCACGTCGGAGGGTTAGATGTCTCTAGCCCCATTCCAAACGCTGTGGGAGACTTTGTATGTTAGTGTCGAAATAGTCCCGAGAGGGTACAACCAATGACAAAAACTTATCTCAGCCTGTGGTCCCCCGCCATGTATTGAAAAGGTAGAATAAATGAGAAATAAATCTTTGTTTTATAAGCCCCTCAGATTTCAGACTTATTTTTCTCCATAGAGTAAACAAGCCTATATAAGCTCATTTAAAAAATCCATTTATTTATTTTGACATGATGCAAAGAAATAAATTGATAATAAAAACCAGCAACACATCAGAAGGAAAGGGACATTATGATACGTTTTAGAGAAATGTTTGCTATCTAAATTCCAATTAGAGCAGCGACGCTGTGACCTAGGTCTGAGAAATCCTTAATAGCTGAGAAAACCGTCCCCGTGAACACGCGTTTGTCCCCGCTCTGATGTGGGGACACAGAGGCTGGGGCAAGTGTTTCCTTCTGAGAGGACTGTCACACGTTGACTTTTGCTTCCTTCGGGGTCATCTGATCGGACATCTGTCAGCATGAACACAGTAATTTTAAATTGACTCGTTTTTGTGCTGTGGCCTTTGAGGTGACGGAGTGCGGGCAATGCCAAGGTTCGTGTGGGGAAGTCAAGGACGAGAGCAGACACGAGGCATCTCCGAGTCAGGCAGACGACAGGCAAGAAGGAATCTAGAGACCCAACGTGTGCTGAAAATTGAAAACGGCTGGATAATAGTTATCTAAATTCTTACAAAATGACGCTCTGCCAACTACGACGACTGTAGACATCACTATTTGTATGTACAATATAAGGAAGTGTAGGATATCGCGTTTCTGTAGAATATCATCCTTCCACAAACTTGAACTCTTAGCGTAATTTCCTTTCAATTATGTTTCACGTGTATTTATATATTTAAATTTTCCAAAACTATTTTTAATAATGCTCTAAGATTTAATCAAAAGAGTATAAACATATTAGGGGTTATTCGAGGCTGCTTTGTCACATATTCTTCTAGATTTATTTTCAACGAGTAGACTGGAATTTGCAGAAC
>NW_011889256.1:304706-307372 GCF_000151845.1 Pteropus vampyrus | reverse complement strand
GGATTTGTCCCAAGTATGCATGGCATGTTCAACATTCAAAAATCAATCACTGAAATTCATCCCATTAAAAATAGGTTAAAATAGAAAAATCACGTGATCGCATCGATACATTCGCAATATCTGACAGAATCTAATACCCATTCATGATAAGAACCCTTTGGAAGGTAAACCGAGGCATATTATCATTTTTTTAAAGAGCATATGTTGATTCCAGTTGGGTAGTGTCAAACCAGAGCAGTTAGGAGTACACCACTGAAAGAAGCTCGGGACAAGGTTTTGACAGAGAACACACTGAAACAAAGCAGAAACGTTATTTGATAGGTTGTAGCTTAAGCGGTGGCCTTATTTGGGAAAGCTGCCTTGGCTGTTAGTGATCGGCTATCCTTAAGTTTCACTTTCTCAGATTTGAGTGCATTGACTCTGGCTTAGGTTGTGGTCTGATTACCAAGGACACCAAGACATTTGCATCTCTTCAGTCTAATGGCCCCCTTGTTTAAGTTCCAAGACTCGGAACAGAGAAGGACTTCCTTAGCTTCATAAAGAGTATCTATGAAAATCTAACAGCTAACACTATACTGGATGGTAAGAAACTTGAAGCTAAAATCAGGCACAAAGCAAGTAAGTCCCTTTTCATCCTTCTTCAAGGCTGCATCAGAAGTACTAGCTAATGCAATAAGAGAAGAAAAGGAAGTAAAAAAAAGTATACAGATTGTGAAGAAATAAAACTGTATTCACAGATGACATGATCACGTATGTAGAAAACCTGGGAGAATCAACAAAAACACTCTTGGAACTTATGAGCAATCATAGGAAGGTTGCAGGAGACAAAGATAATATGGAAAAGCCAGTCTCTTTCCCATATGCCAGCAATGAATGAATGGAATTTGAAATTAAAAATAGATTACCATTTACATTCGCAGGCAGCAAAATGAAATGCTTATCTACGAATCTAACAAAATCTGAGGAAAACTACAAAACTTTGATGAACAAAACCAAATCGAAACTAAACAAATGAAGAGGTAGTCAGTCCATGCTCATGAATAGAAAGATTCGATATGTCAAGATGTCAGTTCTTTCTGAGTTGTTCTGTATATTTAATGCGATCCCAATCGAAATCCCTGAAAGGTATTTTGTGGGTATAGACACTAATTCTAAAGTTTATACAGAGAGTCAAAAAACCCAGGATAGTCAAAAACATATTAAAGAAAAAAATATTAAAGACAATGCCCAACTTCAAGATTGACTATAAAACTGCAGTAATCAAGACCATATGATATTGGTGACAGAACAGACAAGTGCGTCAGTGGATCAGGACAGCGAGCCCAGAAACAGACGCCAATAAACATAGTCCACTGATCTTTGACAAAGGAGCAAAGGCGATCTTTTCAAAAACGGCGCTGGAACAACTGTATGTTCGCATGCGAAACAGAATGTAGACACGGACTGTCCGCTCTTCACATAAACGAACTCGAAATAGATCACAGACTCGAATGGAAAATACAGAAGTACGGAATTCCTGCAAGATAACATAGGAGAGAACCCAGAGACGACCTTGGATCTGGCGATGCCTTTGCTGTGCCACCAGCAGGAAGACAGACCTCCTGTGGCTCCACATCCTCGCCAGCGTGTGGTGCTGTCTGCATTCCAGACCGTGGCCATTCTGATCGGTGTGCGGTGATATCTTAGGGTTTTATCAAGACCCTCTTTAGCTCTGCTGGCTACGTCGTCTTCCGATGTTGCTGGACCAGAGTGGGCACCCATCTCTCGTGCACACACCGATATTCTTAGGACGTTCTGCCCACCTTCCCCACCCAAGTGCTCTCTCACGCTTGCTGTACAGACATACCACCAGGCTGGGAGTGTGAATGTCATCGTCGGAACGAGCCACCCAAGAAGACCTCAGCCACCTTTTGCAAGAATGTCCAATCCCTAGTGAGGATGCTCCTTGGCCCCATGGGTTTGTAGGGTGAGTCGTTTTTACAAATAACGGAGACAGGGTGTCACGTACATGACCACGTTGCTGTCCCTCACCTTTCCATCATCATCTCTATATACTGGGGAGGGACCGGAATGGTGGCCACTTCCGCCACCTCTCGGCTGTTCCTCTAGGGGTCATTTGTGAGCCTGTCAGATTTTTTCCTTTGAAAAATGGGTGTTTTAAATTATCGTTGTTTTTAGTTTGGGGTGTTTGACTCAACGTCAGAATAAAAGTCTCATTTAACATTCTTACCTACCTACATTTACATAAGCTTGAATATATGTGTGTTTCTATTTCTCTGTGTGTATATGTGAGATACATTATCTATGTATTTGTCTATCTCTATCTCTATCTCTGTGCTATATTCGTCATCTCGTTTAGTCCTTATAATCACCGAGAGATATAAATGATTACTCCAAAGGATGCCTGTGAGGAAAAACGAAGTTTTCCTTTTATGAATCCCCTTGTATTTGCCATGCTTCTCAACCCTATCAGGTTCCAGAGAATAAAATGAGGCTCACGGAGACTGAGGAAACTGCCTGAGTCAACACTGCCTCAACTCTGATTGGAGCCGATTAAGAAATAGGACAGTGAGTGGAAGAAATATCCCTCGCGACTGAAAAACCAGCTTATAACTGAAACCCTCTTTTTCCACTCGCCTTTGTCTGTCACTTATCCCGGGCAGCCA
>NW_011889256.1:303848-304656 GCF_000151845.1 Pteropus vampyrus | reverse complement strand
TTCTAGACAATATTCTAACATTAGTAAATATATATAAAGATAGACCTGTTAGAAACGAAAATATGAAACCGGGCAAAGTCTAAAAATAGCAAATATATTGTGGCTTATTTCAGAAATGTCAGTTTTTATCAAGTGGAGATGGTCATAGAGAAAAAAAAAATCTATTTAAAAGTGGATGCCCATGACTGGCAAAGCAAGAAAAACACAAAATTGTACCAAGGCTAAAAATAGTAATAGACTTATTTATTCAAAAATGTCACTTTTTATTTAGCTGAGCTGTTCATGCAAGGAAAATTACAATTTCCTAAGTAGATTGTGCTTCAAAAACAACTTAGTGCCTCTTGAATCAACACCGAGTTAAACAATACAAAGTCGAATGTTTCCTCTTCGGCACAACTGCCTCTTACTACTTACATATCTAACCGGATCTTTAGACAAATTAAAATTTGATCAAATCATCCCAAACTGTGCAACTGTGCGATAGAAAACAAAATAGCAAAAAAAAGAAAAAGAAAAAAACCCCTCACATTCTCTGATTACTATTAACCGGAAAAACACTAATGCAGCTAGACCACAAAAATATCTTTTTAACAAGTCGTTAGAAAATAACAGTATGCTTATGATTTCCAAGTTCCATCCTTGAATTTGTGGCACCATTTCCCGATACTGAGGTTTGGTTCTGAAATTGTAAATTTAATTTTTTTTTTTTTTTTAAATTGTGGGCACAACAGGAGACCGTCTCTGCACTGGTGTCAAGGAGAAGCCAGAATGTGGCTAAACACATACTATCCGTCCTTTCTCGGAGACG
>NW_011889256.1:291809-296643 GCF_000151845.1 Pteropus vampyrus | reverse complement strand
AAAATGGGTGTTTTAAATTATCGTTGTTTTTAGTTTGGGGTGTTTGACTCAACGTCAGAATAAAAGTCTCATTTAACATTCTTACCTACCTACATTTACATAAGCTTGAATATATGTGTGTTTCTATTTCTTTGTGTGTATATGTGAGATACATTATCTATGTATTTGTCTATCTCTATCTCTATCTCTGTGCTATATTCGTCATCTCGTTTAGTCCTTATAATCACCGAGAGATATAAATGATTACTCCAAAGGATGCCTGTGAGGAAAAACGAAGTTTTCCTTTTATGAATCCCCTTGTATTTGCCATGCTTCTCAACCCTATCAGGTTCCAGAGAATAAAATGAGGCTCACGGAGACTGAGGAAACTGCCTGAGTCAACACTGCCTCAACTCTGATTGGAGCCGATTAAGAAATAGGACAGTGAGTGGAAGAAATATCCCTCGCGACTGAAAAACCAGCTTATAACTGAAACCCTCTTTTTCCACTCGCCTTTGTCTGTCACTTATCCCGGGCAGCCAATAATATGCAGAGCGGAGATTGGCTGCAGCTGTCACCCTCACAGCCCCTCTGCAGATTAAGGGCTGTGTCTCGGTCTTCTGAACTACCTACCTGGGCAAGCTCTGAAAACTCATTGAAATTCCACACGGCAGCTGCTGGAGGGAAAAAGCAAACAGTATGCGAAGGCCGCCTGTGGCATAGGGTTCATCAGAGTGACTCTAGAGCTCTGCGTGTCACAGAGGAATGGCAGAAGTCACCCTCATCCTTAGGGGGCAGCCTATGCCTTTCTTAACAGAGCAGACAGGTGCTGGGGGTCTCTTTCCAAGGCACATGTCATAATTCCTTCTCCTTTACACTGCTGGGCCTTTACAAGGGTGCGCCCATGCCAAGATGTGCCTCTGGTTTAACTGTGTGTATGCAAGTGCATACATACATGCACACACATGCACACATGCATGGATACACACATACATATACACATACTTTTTCTATGTGAAAGGCATCACCGAAGAAGGTGAGTAAATTTGATCCACGTTATGTTTTAATATATAATAACATTATTCTTGCCCCCACCTAAGTGGCAATTTTATTAAACCCTATTAAAATACATAAAAATATAACTGGACGTTGTTAAGTGGAAAAGAAAAGGAATTTGAAACCACGTGGAACCCCAGTTCCTTTTCGAGCAGGAATCCCAAGACCATTATCCCGTGTTGGCCTTGTCCTTGCATGTTTGGCACGTGAGGAGACTGAGCACTGCACCCAGAATCTGTAGTTAAGGGACCACATCCAAGGGGACTTAATGACCCAGGTCCGATGTCAGTAAGGTATTATGGACTTCGATCTGTGTCATCCACGGGATGAGGCCGTCGTGGGCTTGGGAAGGGGTGACTTTGCAAGAGGGAGAGACATAAATCATGGGGAGACAGAGGACAGACGGCGGTAACCAGCCTCCAATGATCAACGCCAGCCGCTGCTCGCAGCTGCTTTAAGGTCCCTTCCACCGTGTACGAGGATGGGCTGTGTGGCCAAGAGCACATGGCAGATATGGTAGGATGCCGTCTCTGAAACTGGGCTACAGAGCAATGCATCTTCTGCAAAACCAATATCTTGGTTTTCTCTCGTATTTGAATCACTCGTTTGGTTTGATATCGCCAGCTGCCGATATCATGAGCAGACGTGAGGACGTCAAGGCCATCTGGGTAAGCTTGGACGTGCATGCTTGCTCCAGGCGGGTCTTGGATTACTGCAGAACCAGCGGATTCCTCGGCTGCAGCCTCACGGGACACTCATCCACAGCCACACAGCTAAGCCACCCTCAGATTCCAGGCCCGCCGCTTATGTGAGATAATGTTTGCTGTTTCTAGCTGCTACGTTTTGAGGACTCTTTCTTACGCAGCGGCAGCTAACTAATACACTAGTAGATATACACATGTTTGCGCTCCGCTGAAGGTAAGGCAGCTGAATTGAACTTTCGGCTGCCATGCAGCACACAGGCCCCAGAACTTGCTATTTGAGTCGAATCAAGTTAAAGACAAGCTAAAATAAATATCGGTACTCCTAAGAAATACATGACACAATTAAAAGTCTTTACAACGTATCATCTACAATATGAAGAGTACAATCCGAAACGATGCAACATAGAAATAAAAGGAAAATCTAATCCATATCCGGAGCGACCCCAAGATAGTTCAGAGTAAAGGAAGCAGAAAGGGTTTTTAAGCAGTTATTATCACCATAGTCTAACTGTAAAAAAAAATAATGCTCGTAATAAATAAAAAGTAGGAACTTCTGATATTTACATAAAAACTTTCAAAAACAAAATGAAAACTTCTAGAATAAAAATCAATTTGAAATAAAAATCACACTGTAGATGCTTAATAACAAATTAGATATCGCAGAAGAGTTTATGCATTTGAAGCTATCTTAACAAAAATAACCGATGTGAAGAATAATGAAGAATGATTTTAAAACATGAACCGAGACAGGCTCAAGGACAGTCTGTGACAACATCTAAAGATCTAACATCACAATCGGGACCCCAGGAGAAGAACATGAAAAAGTGACACAAAAATATGGAAGAAATAATGTGTAAATGTTATCCAAATTCGGGGAACGATATAAAGTTTAAAGTTCATGAAGATGAGGAAACCAGAAGTCGGCTAAAGAAAAAGAGAACCGACTAGGCCTATCGTACTCAAACCGCCAAGCGTAAAAACAGACAAGCCCAGACACGGCCAGAGACGCACAGCACGCCACGCAGAGCGGGAGCCCGGAGTGAGGGCCGGTTCCTCATCAGACGTGCTGGAACGGTGACCTCAAAGTCACAAAAGAAGCACAGACTAAAGCTGCCGACACCGGATTCTATTCACAGAGGAGGCGTCATTCCAGAACGAAGGCAAATAAGGCGTTTCCAGTGATGAAGGCAGAGGGGGCCGTGTCAGCAGCCTTAGGACCCTGGAAACAGTGGGGACGGTCCGGCTAGGGGGAGGGTGTGGGACGCGCTGGGGTCTGCGGGCAGGAAGGAGGCCGCCGGGCCCAGCAAATCGAAAGGCAAGCAGTCCGTCAGCTCGGCGCTCTCCCGATCTTTGATACGCGGAGAGCTTGCAGCGAACATTCTAGACAGGGACGGGCCGCGTGCAGCCACCGCAGCCTACGGGTCGAAGACTTTCCTGCCTTGTGCGCAGAGGTGAATGTTAACTCGAAGTCGTCCGCGAAAAGCTAAGAATGCACAGTGTGGTCCCCACAGTGCCAGCAACGCTATGTGCAGTTAAAGCGTTCGGGTCATACGGGAGAAGTCGGGGAGCAGGGACACAGAGGCCAGCGAGGAGGTGAGGGACAGGGAGTGTGCCCTGACGACGGTGCAGCCCGCGGCCTCCCGTCCTGCACGGGCCGTGGACAGGCCCCCCGCGCTCCGCCCAGTTCAAGGGCAGCTGTCTCGGCCTGTGCAGAAAGGCCCCTCGGGGTCCTGGCTGGAAGCCGTTGGCAAACTGGGCGAGGTGCCTGGGGAGAGGCTCGGAGACGCAGACAGATGCAGACAGGGCTGAGACGGGCCGTCTGGGGGCTCGGAGGAGCAGAGAGTCGTCCGTCCTCTCGCCCGAAGGCCAGGGAGGGCCGTGGCCGGGCCCGGCGAGGGGAGAGAAGGGGACCACTGGACCGGGGTCGGCACGGAGGGAAGAGCCCCCTCCCTCGCTGTCCCCCTCCGCACCCCCGCCCCTTTCTCCTCTGGAGGAGAAGCTGGACGGCAGGGACGGGGCATGCCGTCGGCGGGGCCAGAGTCCCCGGCACCCAGCAGGACAGGGACTGGCGGGGGAGTGGCGTTCACGCCTATGCTGCGGGCCGGGCTCCCGCCTCCTCATCCAGACTCACAGCCCGAGGCCATCGGAAAGGCGTCTGCCTCACAGCCGCACCTCGCGTTGCTTGATGCGCAGAAGGGGCTCCTTTACCAGTCCGGGAGCCCGAAGTTGCCGGACACCCACACTCCGGAGGTGGAATGGGATACGGCGCCATGAGAGGTTTCACACTTGCTAATGTTTGCCTCTCTCTCATTTTCTTTCAGTCTCTTGCTGAAGACACCGATGTGCACACGCATCGGTGTCCTACGTTTTCCTAAATTCCTCCCTAAAGCCCAGAGCTGGGGCAGGAGGGAGACCGCCTCGCAGCTTCGGTGGCCGGCAGTTCCCTCCATCCCGGGTCAGCGCTGCCACCCCGCTTCGTTACTTCCGTGACCGCCCACGAGGCCCGAGCCCGCCCAGCACTGACGACACCACCCCATGGTCGCCGCAATGTATTTTTACGGTTGTTTAGGATCAACTGAGCGAAAGTATTTGAAACAAGTACGTAAGGGAAAATGGATACCTAGATAGATCTAGGATCTCTTTTGATAAGATGCTGAGGAAATGTGAATCCCTTACATAAGACTATTCCAGTCCTACTGACCAAAGAGAAATAAACGCATATGATTTGAAGGGTAGGGACACAGGTGTTAGCTCCAGCACACGACCTGACCATAGTGGGCCCTTGTGAAGGTCAAAGGGATGAGAGTCAATGTCATTTAGATTTAAGGAGTGACAGAGCTGGGGTTGAGGAAGTCTAGGGAGGCTTTTGTGGGTAGGTGAGCTTTGGGTTTATTTTTGAAACTAGTATCTTTCATTTTAAATCTCGAGCTTCTGGGCACATAGAAACCACATATAAATCTAAAGGAATCTAAGTACCAAATTGCTAGAAATGAGCCATCGTTTTCTAAAGAAACTGCTGGATAGGGTCACCATCTGTAACAGACTTTCTTAAAGCATAGCATGTTTTTTTTTTTAAATTAAATACTTTCTAATAT
>NW_011889256.1:285429-291219 GCF_000151845.1 Pteropus vampyrus | reverse complement strand
CCCCTGCAGCCCTGTCCCCAGCAGCACTCACTGAGGCTCACGGGAGCTGCTGCCACCTGCTGCCATCGTGCTCCCAACCCCTGAATCTCGGACCCCCACACCAGGCAACATCGAAGGTCGACACCGCGTCCCCCGGCCTCAGGGGTCACACAGTCTGGTGGGGGAGTCGGCGTGATGGCCATTGAAATGCGGCATCTACGAAAAGTCGAGAAAAAGAAAAGGCCTCTCGCTTACGTAGCCAATTTCAGTTACGCTGAAAGCCGGTTCTTCCCGACTCGCTCTAACTTGCACACGTGATGAGAGCACCAGGCCCGAACACAAAACCCCGTCATCTCGCTTCACAGAGAACACGCTCGGGCGCTAGGCTGACGGTGACCACACCACCAACAGGGTTCCAAAGCCTGGGGTCAGAGGTCAGGGCTGCAGAGGGCGAGACCTCCGCAGACTCTCGATTTCTTCTTTAAGATTTCACAAAATAAAGTCCTAATTTCACGATGAGTCGAGAAAATTTAGAGACCGGCATGGATTATATTTTCCTTGTACAGATTATTATATTTAATGTCATAACAACAATCTCTTATTTAAAAATAACATATCTAGATTTAACTTTTTGAGTTTCTCAAAAAACCTCACATTTAAGACAGACTAATAAGAATCTTAATTTCTCTGTTTGCAAATAATATGTATTGATTCAACTTTCACTTCTTTGTATTCATTTGTAGTGAAAATAAAAATTTGACATGTTTTCTTTTGGGAGACATGGCTGTAATTACAAGCAGCTAGTATAGCTAACGGCGTATTATTTAATTGTATGCTTAGCACTTTTGCAACCTGAAAAGAACTTTCTAAAATAGTAAAATAAGACAGGCTTTCTCATCATGTGAAATGTTACTATATTGACACATTTTTAAAGAATTGCGTTACTGATGCAAGCTTTCATCAATGCTAGTCCCTCGAGGGGGTTAGAATATATAGACAGCTGTAAGCAGATCTTGTCTGCCTCATATTCTTCACCTGGAGTTTTAAGAACAGGCTCATTTTGTCAAAGCCTTGCTCACGAATGCCAGTTCTTTGCCATTTCCCAGGGAATCATAGTAAGTGGTTCTTCTAAATCACTTTATCTCCCAAAGATTCATACACAGCCTTTGTGGACTCTACGGGATGTCACTGTGCAGTGTTAACATTCAGGGAGCTTTTCATTTAATAGAATTTGTCCACACCGCTCATTAATCAGAATCTCGTAAAATGTTTAAACACACCACGGGGACTCAGAATTAGAATATAAATGTATCAGTATTAAGATATAAAGAAATAATGTGACATAAATAAGACTTTGGAGGTGATTGATAAAAGTGCTTTCTACTAAAATTAGTGTATTTTCAATGGAAAAATATTGATTAATAGCAAATAATTGTTGAGATCGATGTGTGAAATTTTTAAAGCTTTTGTTATACTTAAGTACAATGAAACACAGACGGTTCAGAACAGGAGAAACAGAGACACACTATCGTTTAAATCAAGAAAAACCCACTAGCACATGAAGGCAAGCATGAACTCCAAAAATAACATAGCATTAAAAAAAGTCGACACTCTAGTAATTTCAAATTCATATCTTAATTTAATTTTGTTCCAAACAAAATTCTTCTGACTAAAGCGGTGATGAAAACGCTAGGTGTTCTGAATATTTATCAACTATTACCAACGACCATAACTCAGAATAAGCAAACTGGTCTCATGAGCAACAAGTAGTAACGACTTCGGAGGTCCTGGAGGGCAGTTTCCAGCAGGGGGCCTGAAGGAAGGTGTCCTGCAACAGCTGGTATTGGGGATCTACCCTCAAAAATAGCTGAGACCTGGTTATTCGACTTTGACAGACTAGATTAGGACAAGGCATGAATGAGCAGAGGAACTCAGGTAGGAAGGTGAGCCAATTCCCCAGAGAAAGGAGACAGATTTATTGAACCAGCCTGTAGGAGGCCCTAAAAGCCACTACGAGGAGTCCCGACTTACTTCAATAGGAAATGAAAGTTTTGCATCCAAGGCAATACATCTAAATAGGGCTTTGCATGATTAAAGCAGAGGTAGCAATAACGGCATTAAATAGAAGAGAATGGAGGCTGGGGGAGGGTCAGTTGATCAAAAATTCAGCTGAAAATGGGTTGGAGGCAGTGGAGCAGGACGAAAGGTAGAAAGCGCTCAGTGTGGCCGGCGGGGACTGGCCGCACGCCACAGGGGACAGAGGGGTCTCAGAAGATCGGTGAGAAATTAGATTGCACATATCGTGGTGGGTCAAGCTCATCCATTTATAGAGGTGAACTATTATTTTAAAACCTAAAAAAGAAAGTTGCCTTATGATGGTTGCACTTTAGAAAGTTTATTGCCAGGCACAGATAGAACTTAATTCAGAGAGATCAGCTCAGGGGCTTGTGTGATATTTGAATTCACACGGCCGTCCAAAAGAAAGCCTGCTGGGAGCAGCGAGGTGCCGGGAGATGGTAGTTATCTAAATACTCGATCTAAGGTCAGTGAGCACCTTGGGTCACACCCTATGTCACCAGGGAGGAGCCAGTAGTGAAGGCACCCTCAACCTCAACGCGCCAGCCTGTTCAGGTACAAACAGAGAACTTCTGTCACAGTGTGATTTGTGCTACTTCCTCGCCCAGAAAAACGAGACCCTCGGGGGCTGAGACACTCTGCTACTCCTCTTGGATGCTTACAAAGGTTATTACTGTTTCTGACATATTCTGGGGTGTTCAGTGGATGTTTACGTTAGTAGATAAATAAACAGCTTTGTTTGATCATTAATATGTCCCTTTCAAATGCTTGTGTAAAGTTCAGTCTCTCCCCAGCTCCAGGAATTTCATCAAAACAGGTAAATCATTCTTAGGTAAGAACTCATTTGAAACCTCACTGAAAGCCATATACTTTCAAACCTGAATGCTTATTATTTTCCTCCCCAAATGTCGTAACTTTAAACACTTTTATACAAAAATACCAACCGGCTTGATGAAATTGGAAAAAAAAAACAAACAAACAAACCCACAACGATTTATAGAAATCCAGTACTCACGTGTCTCGATGCTTTTGAAAAGATGAGTGGTGGGTAGGGAGAGCGCGCTAAACCGGACCTCACGCCAGCAGCCGACAGGAAGTCTGTGACCAAAGAGAGAATCGATATAACTGGTCAGGCACTGGGGCTGATTACTGAACAGAATGACCAAGAATGTTTATAAATCCAAAAGAAGAATAATGACAGACACGACATCCATTTTGTAAAATGGAAATAATAGTAAAAAAATTGAAGGAACAGAGGACAGCTGCAAAATTGGAGATTCTGTGTTAAAGGATAAAATTATCGAAATACTCCAGAATGGATCTGCAGAAACTTATGAGGGGAATAAAGACTGGTTTGCTTAAAAGCATTTAAGATCTATATAGCAGAAAAATAATCGCATGAAACTTTGAACGTTTTTGAAAGGAAGAGTTTACCATATGATGTCTTAAGGAGCAACCACGTCTTATGGATTATTCGTTAATAGGGGTTATATTTAATCATTTTCCAACTTGACAGGGTACTTAAGTATACTGAAATTAAAATATAAATTTGTTGTGCTTTCTTTTTTTTCTGCTTTGTGTTTGCAAGTCTTTCTTTCACTTTATGACTTAATTCCACACCAAAATTCATAAAATACTACTGCCGAGATTTATGACAAATATGATTGTATGAAGGTGAATCATTTATAAACTGCATTCTATTTTGTAATTACATCCTTTCTAGAGCTCAATAAACTAATTCTAGTCATCAAGATGTGAAACAAGTATTGTATAGCAGGTTTAGTAAGTCACAGGTTCACGTTTCATCTCAAGATCGACTACAAAAAGCACCATGAAAGAAAGAATGTATATACAACAGAGAGAGAGAAAATACTTGACAAATGCAAAACAAAATTTCGATGATATATTTAAGCCCAAATATATCAATAATTACATTAAAATTAATAAACAAATTAAATGATAAAGATATTAATAATGATTTAATTCAAAGTGACTCTATGCTGCTTAAAAGTGATGCATCTTAAATATAGGAACATAGAAATTTTACCTTAAACTTTAAAGTAAAAGAAAATGCAAAAAAGATATTCATTGCAATCTCCAATGAAAAGAGCTGGTACAGGGACAAGAATATTATGCAAATTAAACTGTAAAGCAAAAAATGACAAACTAAAGAGAAAAATACAACAAAGTAATAATGAGAATGTGAGTGAGTAAACACCCCTCTCTTTGTAATGGATAGAAAAAATTGGGAGAAAATAAACAGATAAAAGATTTGAATAAATTGAACCATACACCTGACTTGATTAACTTACAGACACCAATGTACCCAACAAAAGTGTAATTTCTTTTGAACGTGAATACTTTTCTAAAATGAACCATATGTGGAAGAAGAAATCAAATGCCTGAAAATTTCAAATATTGGACCAAAACACCATACGCTATTTGACCATAGTGTACATAAAGGAGAAATTATAACCAAAAAAAAAATGTAACTAGTAAATCATCAAATGTTTAAAAATAAAGCAACATAGAGAGTATTTTAAATTAAATGACAATGAGGACGTGATCTAAATTCACTGGCTGCATATAGCTAAATTTATGCTTAAAGGAAAGGTTTAGGTAACTAATTAACGTTTTTCCCAGAAATTTGAAAAAAAAAAAGTAGTAACTTAATTCAAAGACGGTAAAATGAGGTAAATAATAAATATGAGAAAAAAATTAATTCAATAGAAAACATATATAAAAGGCAAAGGCAACATAGGTAAAGATAATTTCATGAAAATAAGTGTATAATGATCAAGAAAATAACAAGAACACTCATAAAAAAATCTGAAAGAAAAAAGGCACTATCATAGTGTATCTTATGGACATTTAAAATAAAATAGATTATAATTTTATTCATGATAAAAAAATTTTCACATTTAATTGTAGACATATTCCTAGGAAAAAACACAAATCAAGAAAACAGATTAAAAAGAAATATAGACACCGAATAGCCTAATAATCTATTAAATAGACCGAAAGAATTTTAACTCGTCTGAGTCTTATGACTTCACTGGAGAATTCTTTCAAATACTTAAGGAAGACATAACACCGTTTTTATAAAACTTTTCTATAACACAGAAAAAAGAGGAATCACTTTTCAACTTATTCTTCTCCAGAAGAAAGCCACTCAGAGAACAGAGGGTGTTCCTGAGGATTCGGAGACTCGATCACGTGCCTCCCTCGCACACGTTTGCTAGTTCATTGCTCGTTCATGACAGCAAATTTACTTGTAAAAATGACTCCCAACTTCAGGTAAAGTTAAAAGTTAGGAGCTAGAAAATAATTTAGGTACAAATAATTTAGGTACATCCCTCCTGATGCAGCTGTCACCTGTTTTCTGCAGCCCAGGCAGTTGTCTGCCAGGTATGGGACAAAGGTCTGGGGACCAAAGATGGACCGCCTGGGAGACGCCTTCCACTACCTGTGCAAGCACCTGAAGTCCAGGCTGTAGACTGGGCTCCGCCTGCCTGTGACACTGACTAGAAGGGGCCTCTGCACGCCGCTTGGCCCCTGCGCCCTCTGCTCCTGTGTTCTTAAAGGCAGAGGTGACGGCAAGGGCACCACGCAGAGTGGCGACGAGCACGGAGCAAGGGAGCTAGGGAGAGAACGGAACGGCGACTGCCCCGGGTTAGCGGTCAGCCGATGCTAGTCCGGCTCACGCCTCCTCCCTGCTGGGGACACTGCAGGGAG
>NW_011889256.1:282297-284289 GCF_000151845.1 Pteropus vampyrus | reverse complement strand
CCTAAACTTAATCCCCTCACTGTAATTTAAACCAATCTCTGCTTTGCAATCTCTCAGTAAACATAAACTCCCTCCTTCGCCCCCACCTGTCAGCCTCCGTCCCTGCCTAACCTGGAGCATCCCTTCCGGCCACGCTCAGTTCCATGTGTGAGGGGTGCAGGGCAGAGCATCTACACGCCACGGTCCAGAAACGCTGGATTACGGAAATGGCAAGAAGACCTTTTGTTTCCTTCTATTCTCTGCGTTGATTCCTTTGAACTTTAACGTGCATTACTTTATTTTTTACGTAATTTGCTTCTGACGCAACCTATGAAGTGCCGCAGAAGTAGTTTTGCGTGACGCTGCGGCTTATTAACGCTCAGTTTTTTAAAAAATTCAATTCCACATCCTACACATAAAGGGCGTCGCTGGAAAATGTATAAATTTATTAACTTATGTGTACAGTAGTCCGCTTTTCGGCTTTCCACAGTTTCGCTTTCTGCAATTTCGAATATCTGCAGTCAACTGAGATCCAAAAATATTCAATGAAAAATCCCAGAAATTATTCAGACGTTTGAAATCGTGCACTGTCGGGCTCTGTCCCACCCGGGGCGCGAACAGTTTGTGCCGTGTGTCTGAACACGCGTGCGCCCGTCCGCGGGTCAGCAGCCACCTCAGGGGTCAGACTGGCTGGCAGTATCACGGTGTTGGTGTCAAGGGACCATTATTTTCCTTCTTAGTGGCGCCAGAGCACAGTGTTGTGATGCGGGCAGCTCGGATGTGCCAGCGAGAAGCCACAAAGCCCTTCCCTGAACAGAAGAGGTGAGTCCAGCGCGAGAGAGGATGCGTTGAGAGACAGACAGACACAGCACAGCCATGTAACGTGGCTTACAGCGAACAGAATCATCCCACTGGCATGCCGGTGTGGCTCTGCGGCCACCAGCCCATCCTCTTCATGATTCGCATCATTGAGTGGGTTTCTGTAAAGACAGCTCAAACGCCCACTGGTGAACAGACGTCCATGTTTCACAGTTGCTGTTGTCGGTATAGAGTAAGAAACGGCTTCTGCAGGTTAACACTCAAGTTTATTTGGTTACGTCAAATGAGAATCTAGGACCGGATGTGGGGAGCATCGTGAATAATTAAACTCCCAAACCCAAATGCAGAAGAGTATTCTTTGGAAACATCCCTAAATTATCAAGCAAACTCCTTGGAGCATGGTCACCGGATGAAGATAACGCAAAGCCACGTGAAGGGACCTGGTGGGTGACGTTGCCTGGCCCCCACCACATTCATCGTTAGGTCCTTTCAGAATCGGTCATCAGAGTGGAGGGTGCGTCCAGGCCGAGCACACACGTTCTGCGGGGGACGTGGGGGCGCCCAGCTCGGGGATCGATTTCCAAACCCTCACTCTCCCCGCTGTCTCTCCTGACTTGCTCTGTCTGGACTGACCGCCTCTTTCTTGAACATTTCTACTTGTCAAGGGAAAGGCGAGTCTCCGCCCAGCCAGAGCCTCAGAATGAAAGGTTCACGGCCCGGCGTGGAAAAATACACCTAGAAACGTAGAGAGAGGATCTTTCAGAAATCGTCATTCCTGAGAGAGAGAGCGGTACGGAGGTTCGGGGCGGGTACAGCAGCGAAAAGCAGTTGACTGTGTGCAGGCCACGGGGCCGAGGGGCCCCGCTGCCGCTCAGACGTCACTCACTCGACAGCCGCCACCTGTCTGCTCTGAGCCCGGCCCCATTCTAGGCAGGGCTGGTTTTGTCGTTGCTTATTTATTTTCGCTATGTTTAGCCTCGAGCTTTTCAATCTCTTGGTAAATAAATACATGTCAGTGATTTCGAGGGCAGTATGAGCTGAGTGAGCCTCACCACCTAGCCACAAACAGCGCTATTTCACAAGCATCTTATTTTATGGGGAATAGAGTTTTTACCACGAGGCTCTGCTCCATTAAAATACTCATTTTGATTATCACTGCAAAAATGAATAATTTCGTTTTTGTTGCTCAAGTTT
>NW_011889256.1:278392-281037 GCF_000151845.1 Pteropus vampyrus | reverse complement strand
ATCACTTATGTTGTCTTTTTGATAAAGCACGTCAGAGATATATAACAAAATATTTCACGATTCTGAGATCTCTTTCGAAAGGTAGAGCATACAAATTAAGATAAAAATACACCATTACATAATCATTTAACTAGCATCATAGTTTTTCTCTCCTACCGAAATATAGGTGTCTAAATTTCCTCTTTTCTTTGGGGCAAAATGTCAATTTTATTTTAAATTCTTTCTAATGAATGCGGACCCAACGTAGTGTCTGCGGTGATGGGAAATGACAGACTTTTTCTCTTCAGAGCCCAACATAGTCCTAGAAACACAGCTCTCCCTGAACGAGTATGTTTTGAACAGAAACGAAGATGAAATCAGGACTGAGCCAGGAACGTAGACCAGAGTTTGCTGGGATGCGCCCTCCTCTGACGCTGGGATGCGCCCTCCTCTGACGCTGGGATGCGCCCTCCTCTGACGCTGGGATGCGCCCTCCTCTTCCTCTACATCTATCGCTCCTCCCATTCTTCCTTTCTTCCCTTCCCTCTTCCTTCCCGCCTCCTTTACTGTCCATAAATTGATAACCCGCCCCAGAGGGCACTTTGCGGGGTGTGAGCAATGTCGCCCACACCATGCGCTCGGGACCTCGACGCCTTGGCTGGCCTCGAAGTGGACACGGATTCTGCTCACACACCCACACCTCTCAGTGAAGGGTGAAAGACATCTCTCACTTCACTGTCCACTGGTGCACGGTGGGAACAGAGACCAGAATTGACGATTGAAGGTAAAACAGTTTTGAAATTATACAATTTTATACGCAGACGAGGAGCACGACTGGACTCATCTATACAAACATCTGGCATATGAATTTAATAAATTTTCAGCGCTAATAAATTTTAGTCTCATAAATCCATTAACGCGAATATCTTTGAAATTTTAACAGTGGAGAAAACGCTTTCCTTGTCTTTTTCTCCTAGTCACATAGGAAATACGATGGACACCTTAAATGCAGGTGGATACTCGGAACTCTGAAGTACGTTCTCTACAGGTCAGTCAGCTTCGCATAGACCTGTCAGTGTCTGAGAGCGTAAAACCAGAATGCTTTCAAGACTTCTACAGAAATGTTCTTCGGCTGGTTCAGAGTAAAATGATAAGCTGCTGCTATGTAGAAATAGAATATTAATCTAACTTCTGATGTTCTGCATGGAGCGACATGATCGAAAAGAATAAGTGTGTCAAAATCTTTGAGGTGTGTTTCTAAGAGGAATGAATTTGTTCAGAGAAAACAGTTTGACAGGAAAATCACCCTGATAGGAATAAGGAGTTCTTAAAAGGCGGGGACGCTTTACGGAAATGACCAAGGCCCAGGGAGCTGAATGGCTGTAATTAGCTCTTCGGAAACGCCCTCCCGACAGACGTCTCGCTCGGTGCCCTCCTCCCGGCCCCTCGTTCTTGTCCTGTCTGCTGCCTTCCGCTCACTTGGTTCGCCTCCTTTTTCTCTTCTCCTTTGCAGAGTAAAATTACTTTAGAGAACGTGTTGTGTTTTGAGTATATACAAACACGTGTGTACCAGGGACAGGTCTCTGCTGCTTGCCCTTCGGGCTGTCAGGCCCTCAGCTACTTTCTGCGCCAGGAAACTGATGTCTGCGGGCTCCGTCAACAGGTCCCTGTGTCATCACAGCCTCCAGCTGTGTCCTGCCAGGGGCAAGGCCCACGAGATCAGAGAGAGGGAGAAAACTGAAGGCAGGTTGCTTCTGCCCACCGCCTCCCCGTGATGCCACCACCGTTCCTTGACTCAACGCAGCTCCGTGCTCATGCTGGCCACCTGTATTTGCCTCTCCTCTTCTAGATTCCAGCCACTGCTGGAGGGTCTCTGTCCCCTCATCCTCCAGGCCAGGGGTAGTGACAGCTCGGCTGCTGCTATCTGCACCACATCTTCTGGTTTTTCGATGCCCGCGCTGTCCTAAATGGCTCCCTCGCAAAGAAACTCTCCGAACTTTCCCAGGCGGTAGAAACCTCTAGTTCTTACTGGGAAACTAGCTGATACGGTGCAGCCTCTTCTGCTGAGGGCTTAGAGCCCACCTCTGGGACACACCACCCTCCCCTCCCTTGCCTCCCAGGGGAAATCACGACTCTCAATCTATTCCTTACCCTTTAGTATAATATTAGTAGCATGATATTTCTGTGGCTTTTTTCATGCTTCTAACGCACATTCCCCATTTTACCAGAAAAGGGCGCGGGGTTTTCCAAAGTGACTGCTATTTTTTGAAACCGACAGAAACACATAACAATTCCAAGAATCTTACTTCCTTTCGAATACTTTAGATTACCCAACTTTTAAAGTTTTACAAATGTAGTTCACGTGAAAGCATTTGTGTCGCAAATTTAATTTGCATTTTCCTCGTGAACTAATTACTTTGGAAATCTTTTTGTGTAATTTTCCTTCGGGTCTTCTGCCCATTTTTATCTAATGGATTGTTGATTTTTTTTTAAGACTTTTTAAAAATGTATATATACCCTAGATATAAATCTTTTTGTAAATTGTACATTTGATGAATAATCCTCCCCGGTACGTAACTATTCACGAAGAGAAGTTTCTAATTTTAATATGGTTGAATTTACAGCTCTTGTTCATTTATGGTTTGGAATTCTTACATCTGACTTAA
>NW_011889256.1:275199-276966 GCF_000151845.1 Pteropus vampyrus | reverse complement strand
GTTAGCTGCCGTGTAACTCAGAGTTGGTTCTGTTTTGTACGAAGCGTAAAAGATGCCTGAAGTCTAAATAAAACATCTCTCTCTCTCTCTCAGACAACCTGAGCAATATTTAAACCTTCTTATATAAATAAAATGGAAGTACTGTCCTCACAGGATGTTACTTTACTCTTGGCACTGACTACGAAAACTCCAAATAATTCTTAATTCGATTCTTTAGCGAAGCTATGGGCCTGTAGGCTTAGTTTTCTAAAGTATTTCACTATTATTTTCAACTATGATTATAATTTTTCTGGAGTTTTATCATTTTTATTGGTCAAATATTACTTTGTTGATCAATAAATAAAATTATTTATAATAGATAAAATTGACCATTTTTATCAGTCAACCCAAAGTTAACTGAAGCAACCTAAAAAAAAAGGGCTGATAAGGAGAGGACAAAATGTTCCTAAGCTTTACAGAGTGGTGACCAAATGCTGTATGTTACGACATTTATTTTCGTGACATACTACTTAACCTTCATAGTAACTGTTATGCCATTTTGGCTTTGTTCCCATATTGTAGAAGAGAAGGCTGAGTTTAGAGGAATCGTAATAAAATTATAATACGATGCAGTGTCTCCCCAGTGCGTACAGTAAGTAAAAAGTAGAAGGCAGTTTGGGAAACTTCTGAATCTATTGCTCATGTTCATGCCGGTATTTGCCTATTAAACATACACCATAATAAAATGCAAACACAATATTATGAATGCATTTTTAAAAGCAAAAAACAAACAAACAAACAAACAAAAAAACAGCCTGACTTTCTTGGTGATTCACACTGCGGAGAAGTCGTGGTGTTCACAGCGATGCATTCATCTTTGTGATCCTGTAGTCATCTGCCTTCCAAGCTTCTTCCATTGCACCATGCTGAATTCTGCGTGAAGCGATCCTTTGTGCTTTGTTAATGTATTCGTCCGTTTAAGACGACCAAAATAGCCACTGGAACAGTAATCAAGGCATGGCACAATCCCCGAGCTAACCGTGGGGGTTAGAGAGAGAGGCTCTTGGGAGGTCTCACAACACCATGAAGGCTTCTGAAGAAAAGAGAAGTCGTAAGAAAGGAGTGGAAGTATCTGCCGCCATGCACGCACCTGTCTGTCTCCTTCCTGCTGGTGCCACCGCCGTCAGCCACGGGGAGACCTCGCCGCTTCCCCTGCTCTGCTTCCCGCTCTGTAAAGATCGGCGCTTCCCTTCTCATTTTCTGGCTGGGTCCCCTCCTTCTCAAAGATCTTTGCACGAACACTTCTCACTCCTATACTCCGCTTGGCATCACCCCCACTGTGCGCTGGGCTACTGCTGCGTCCCCCCTCACCGTCCTCCAGCCCACCCCTGTGACACAGCCCCAGTGACTGCTTCCTCTCAGGCCAGCTCGCTCCTCACCCCTTCTAGGAAGCTCTCAGCCAGTCCATTTGACACGGTGGACACCTGACACGGTATCTACCCTGACAATGACCGTTTTCTATTTTATTTTAAGCAGCGCATGATAGGGGAGTTCGGAGGTACTCATATTTTCCAGACTGAAATTCAAGAGTCGGTGTCTTGGCCAACGTGTTTTCCCCTAGCTGTGAATTCGATTGCATGAGTTTGTAAAGGTATTAAACTCAAACCACATTTCCTATACGCATAATATATTTCCAACTTTTAAGTATTTATATTGCTGTCTTGTCAGCTTCTACAGCTGTATCTAGATTATAAAATAAATATAACCAGAATTATGTATCACTAAAAA
>NW_011889256.1:272820-275149 GCF_000151845.1 Pteropus vampyrus | reverse complement strand
CCTTCTCATTTTCTGGCTGGGTCCCCTCCTTCTCAAAGATCTTTGCACGAACACTTCTCACTCCTATACTCCGCTTGGCATCACCCCCACTGTGCGCTGGGCTACTGCTGCGTCCCCCCTCACCGTCCTCCAGCCCACCCCTGTGACACAGCCCCAGTGACTGCTTCCTCTCAGGCCAGCTCGCTCCTCACCCCTCCTAGGAAGCTCTCAGCCAGTCCATTTGACACGGTGGACACCTGACACGGTATCTACTCTGACAATGACCGTTTTCTATTTTATTTTAAGCAGCGCATGATAGGGGAGTTCGGAGGTACTCATATTTTCCAGACTGAAATTCAAGAGTCGGTGTCTTGGCCAACGTGTTTTCCCCTAGCTGTGAATTCGATTGCATGAGTTTGTAAAGGTATTAAACTCAAACCACATTTCCTATACGCATAATATATTTCCAACTTTTAAGTATTTATATTGCTGTCTTGTCAGCTTCTACAGCTGTATCTAGATTATAAAATAAATATAACCAGAATTATGTATCACTAAAAAATGTCGGGGTGTCCTCATTCTGGGATGAATCTTTAAATTTGTTTTATTTACTTAATAGCTCTTTAAGATTTGAAAATGTGTATTGTTTCTTAGTCCCAGTATTCTTGGTAGTAAATGAGTATAATATATCTACATCATATAATCATTTGAAAGACGAAGTTGATAGTGCATGTAAAAACATGAGTATATTGTAAAAACACAGGAATTGCCAGCATTTATCGATATAGTGTGGTTTCTCAGTAAACAGATTTTGAACTCAACTATGAGAGTATGTGTTTCAATAATAAAGCACATAGATATATGATAGACCATCTGTAGAATCTTAAAAGTATACCTTCATAATTAGCTACAGTTTTGGCTATGTTTCCATGTTTCAGATACATGAGGTTCAGACTCATTTAAGCCCTCTGACTATGAAATATACATTAATGTAGGTTAAAAATATTTACTTAACCTTGTCTTGTCTGTGTATAGGTGAGACATGTTTCCATCAGGGTTGGAAACAAAGCGGCGAGATTTTAGATGAATTGTCTGCTCTCTCATTTTAAAGATCTGCTAACTTAGCCTCTGAAAGGGTAAACTGTAGCATTCAAGGACACTCAATGAGTTAACAGCATTCGATTGTCTTATGTGTCCTGATTCTCAGATCGATGTGTATTCCGCTACCAACTCATTTATAACTCTTTTAATAAATGTAGGCTACACCAAACATGCCTAAGTTTTGGCCAGAGAAAGTTCGTTAAGGACCAAAAACTCAGGCAATTTTTTCAACAGCCCTTGAAAAATCTTCTAACTACTGCGAAACCACTAATCGACAGCCCGCACGGCTGTCCCGTTCACTCCGGTCTGCTGTGTAATCCATTGTGATATTTAAAAGCTGATTTGTTGCCGTAAATTATGGTTCGGTGTAATTCATTTCACCCTTATTTATTACCTACCGCACAGAGAAAGAAGATCTGTGTCACCCAGACTTCACAGAACAATCAGTATTAAATTCGTGAGAATCCAGAGTGTTTATAGCTTTCCCCAAGCTGTCCTCCATCATCTAGACGGAGCCACACCCCTTCCTCTTGTACCTTTCAATTCAATTACCAGCATTCGTAATTTACGCACTCAGACCACGTGGGACTGCTTCTTCCTGTGGTTTTACAGCCTGCGGTGGACGGCGTCCTCCCGGCCTGACAGTCGCCCGCCTTGGGAGGAGTAAGTGGACGACGACCAGGTGAATCAGCACAGGCACCGCAGCGAGGGAGGGCCACGGGGGCTGGGGGCCCACCTCAGTGAGGGCTGCCCTGTGCTTCTCATCGGCTGCGACTCTCAGCCACGTTTCTACCATTGGAAATCGTGCTGGCTGGACCCTGGCGTGGTGGCTGCAAATCTTCCTGCAAAGCCGCCCAGTGCTGAGGTTTAGATCCTGGAAGCTCACCCACTGAGCCACTGTCTCAGCGTCTAGAGACAACGATGTGAACCCTCGGTGTTGGCTCCTCACCTTGTGTGATGTCCCCACCGGGGCCAGGCCACCGTGAGCGGCTCTCTGAGCGTCAGACATGTGGCCTGAGGTGCTCATAGCTGCCCATGTCCACAGAAGGTTAAGGAAGCAATGGACCCCAGCCCCCAGGCTGCCTGACACTTGGGTCTTCCAGTTATGCCACCAGCATAGCTTTGATGTATCAATATCTCCTAAGGACAGCCTCTTTTTGTTCGAGTTGATTACTGTTTACAGTTATTTTGGAACGAATAAAACCCCTTCAGCAACGGCGAAGGACTGCCATGAGATTCGATGGTCACC
>NW_011889256.1:269608-272263 GCF_000151845.1 Pteropus vampyrus | reverse complement strand
GGGCTGCCCTGTGCTTCTCATCGGCTGCGACTCTCAGCCACGTTTCTACCATTGGAAATCGTGCTGGCTGGACCCTGGCGTGGCGGCTGCAAATCTTCCTGCAAAGCCGCCCAGTGCTGCGGTTTAGATCCTGGAAGCTCACCCGCTGAGCCACTGTCTCAGCGTCTAGAGACAACGATGTGAACCCTCGGTGTTGGCTCCTCCCCTCGTGCAATGTCCTCACCGGGGCCAGGCCACCGTGAGCGGCTCTCTGAGCGTCAGACATGTGGCCTGAGGTGCTCACAGCTGCCCATGTCCACAGAAGGTTAAGGAAGCAATGGACCCCAGCCCCCAGGCTGCCTGAGACTTGGGTCTTCCAGTTATGCCACCAGCATAGCTTTGATGTATCAATATCTCCTAAGGACAGCCTTTTTTTGTTCGAGTTGATTACTGTTTACAGTTATTTTGGAACGAATAAAACCCCTTCAGCAACGGCGAAGGACTGCCATGAGATTCGATGGTCACCCTGTCGTTTTGCGAAGAAGCATCTGGTTAAATGCTGTCCCACGGGGCGGCGATCGCAAGCATTTGCCGCACGCGCCTTCAACGACCGATCTCCTTGTTGCTCAGTACGAAGCTCCAAACTGATTAATTTTTATTTTTATTTTCACTAGTCAATCCCTGAAGGAAGGAGCAAGTAGAATCACATTTCCTCGGCCAAGCGCTAAGCTAAATAACTAAATAACTGTAAAACGGAATACAAGACGAGAGAAGGAAACAGAAAAAACCAGTGAGCAAGAAGCTAAGGAAGATGTGAATGACAGAAGTAGAAATAAAGAGCCAGTCACCAGCTAATATTTCACATCCGGACGCTGACGTCGCTCAGCCTCACCGCGCTGGACCCTTCCTCACTCGACTCACTCCCGCCATTCTACGTCCCTCCTCGACACTTTAAACACACTGTTTACCGTCTCACAGTGTCAGAGCTTGTGGCCTCATATTCCAGTACCATCCGACCGTTGTCTGACTAGCTGATCGCCACACGTCACCTGTTAGTTTCAAAGTCACTTCTGCAGAGCAGCCTCCCCGACCCCGCTGGGCGCGCTGGAGGTGCCGTGACATGCGCCACCGTAGCAATAGGGTCACAGCACTCGTCCCTCTGTGACTTTCTCTTCGACATTTCCCTTGGTGCTGCAGTTCTGTTTAGGGTCAAAGTATTCAGCCGTTTCATTGGTTTGATTTACAAAATGACCTGCCTCTTTTCTGTCTTGATATCACAGAACCCGCTCCGCTAATTCCCGATATTTTAGGGTCCTTCCTGCGGATGGCCACGCTCCTCGCTCCGTCCTACGTCATGGTTTTTGACTGAATTGTCCCCGAGAAGGGACAGTGAGAGGCGAGGGAAAGCAAGAGATGAGAAGGGCTGGGAGGGAGGGGAAGGAAAGCAGAGGGAGACGAAGAGGAGGAGAAGTAGAATATGGGGTGAGGGCCTTCTTCAGAGTTAACCGCTCTTCAGAGTTAACCGTTCTTCAGAGTTAACTGATCTTCAGAGTTAACTGTTCTTCAGAGTTAACTAATTGTTCTTCAGAGTTAACCGTTCTTCAGAGTTAACCGTTCTTCAGAGTTAACTTTTCATTTAAAACGTCTCCACTTTTAAAAAATGCATAGCTTAAATATGAATTTCACAAAACCTACTTGTGATTACTTTTTTCGTAAAGTGCAAGAATCAGGCAAAGTCTAATCACGAAGTGCTCTTCCGTAAAACCTGAGAGGGGGGTGTATTTCTGTGTACATCCGCTGAACATAGGATATTTAACGGGACGGATAATAGCTGTGGCCCGTTCGAGGAGTCTGCTTTCTGCTGCCTTAGACTGACGGCGGGAAAGAAAAGGGAGTAACTCCCTCCTCCGTTAAAATAATTTCCCACAAGGCGAGGGCTACAGAGACCGAGAAAACACTGACCATTTCCTCTCTGGGAGTCACAAACGCAGAAAGAGTCGAATCACTTCCTTTTTTCCGTTCTTGCTACCGAACTTTCGCATGAGCTGTTATCTACCTGCGGGTCACTAACCCACGCTAAGGCCTAGGGACCTGAGGGCCACCTCCACGGCGCTGCCGTCTCTAGCATCTCAAAGGAAACGTACCAACACAGCCACGCACGGCCGTTACCTGCGCCCAGGTGTTCCTCCCACACAGCGCGTTGGTCCGTCATCGGCACCTCTGAGAGCAGGTAGTGCCCACTTTGCCGTGGCTGCGTCTGAGAGGCCGGCTCGGCGCCCTCATGGCCCCCCAAACGCACCTTCACACGTGTGTGCCTATCACCGAGCACGCGCCGAGAGGCCGATGGCTCGTGGCATGACTTTTAAAGAAGGTGAGTAAATGAATGTGACATTCCAAAGTCACGAAGACTTCATAAGGGTAGAACTGTGGGGTTGGGAAGAATTGCTTTGTTCACAGCCAGTACCGACGGCTTATGCAACTTGCGACGAACTGTCATTCTCTTCAGATCTCCGTGGCGATTAGCACAAACATCCTTTCCATAGCTGGCTTCCTTCCTCCTCCAAGGCTCACGCACACACTTGGAATGAAAGAGTCCATTTCTCGAGCGGCTGTCACCTATGTCCTGCTTCTAATAGGCCTTGTAATTACCCGTAGGCTTGTCTGACATCACCTCCC
>NW_011889256.1:264610-268318 GCF_000151845.1 Pteropus vampyrus | reverse complement strand
GGAATGAAAGAGTCCATTTCTCGAGCGGCTGTCACCTATGTCCTGCTTCTAATAGGCCTTGTAATTACCCGTAGGCTTGTCTGACATCACCTCCCCCTGCTGGCCGCCGTGCCGGCCGCGGGGACGTGGGGTCAGGAACACAGGTCTCAGGCTTTTCCTAGGACACTGCGGCCCTCGGGTGGGGGCTTTGCAACGGCTTCCGGAAATGACATTTTATGATCGAGCGACGACACCTCTTTTTAATCCCTGGCCACACTGAGTTCCAGCTCAGGCGTCTCCTCCAACATTGGTGACAGTAAGGACTGTGACATCATTGCCTGTGACCACGGGCCGGACCCACGCTTCATACACTAAAGGAGGTGGCACACGTGGGTGGCGTCCCACGAGTCCCTCTTTAACGTGTGTGTCAAGGACGTCTGGAAAACAATGTAACTCCTGGGAAATTACAGGGCTGGTTTTTTCTAAAGTGGTTGAACTTTCCGGAGAAGGTTGATGCCTCCTCCTGAGACAGGGCACAGCGGAGGGAGCGGAGCTCGGGGACGGGCCTTCCTCTCGCTGTCACGCGACTTTCTGAAGCCAGGGGCAAAGCGCGTGTCCCGACCGCCCGCACCGAGCTGTTTGAATGAGGTGACAGGAGGTGGCAGCTCCTCTGCAGGAGCAGATCCTGGCGAAGGCAACCGCCCTGGCATGACAGGGACTCATTCCTGTCACCAAGGCACAGCAATGACAACGCGAACAGCCCGGGGAAACCACTCGGATTAGCCCCGTGGGCTCCAACACGGCACCCACGGGACCCAAGACTGCACCGAACTTCCCACGACGGTGAGAAAGGGCAGGACAGGCTAGCGCTCCGCCTTCGTCCCAGACAGAGCCTGTTTCAGCAGGGACACGCTGGCGATGTAGGAAATGCCAGGCACGAGAGAGTCCAGGGCACGATGGTTTGACAAGGCAACAAACCCTTGGGGGCCCGTCCTCCGAGGACGAATTCTCTGCGCCCCCGAGCCGACTCCTCCTGACCCCCGCACTTCTCAGAAAGACGCACGAGTTCTGCGTGAAGCTGTTTCCTTCTCTCGATGTGCCTGCTGTAGAGGTGACAGAGAAACGTCGCCGTCCCTACTCTGATCTTCATGCGCCCCGTACATGATTTCAGCCCAAAGACTTGATTTCACTTAAAACGAGAACCCTCTTAGTCACCGCAAGTGCGTTAAGCTATTATCGATCGCACACGAACGCTGATGAAAACTGATATTTATAAAGCACGTTCGCATCATTTACACGCACGAATCCTTACGGGAATTCAGAAGGTGATGACAGCGTGTTTATTTGACAGAAAACTGTCAGAGAATTTGTAATTCTCTGAAGTCACTAGCCAGCCACTGAAGGGCAGGGGCAGGATGGGCCAGCACCTGCCCAGGTGACCAGCTCCAGCCCCTCTCTCTACAGCACAGGACGCGTCCCCCGCGTAGGTCTCAGAAAGGTCTTGATGAGGAGAGATGGCGATGTGCTTGGGGTAGGGGCTGGTAAGAGAGGAGAAGTATGCGGAGAACCTGGAAATTATTTGGTATCATCTCTAGAGCGAGCTCCGCCACTTACAGTAAAGATGGGACCCAGACGTAGCTGGGACCGGCGCTAGAAGGAAAGCAAGATGGAGCGGCATCCGCCTCAAAGAATTTTTTTAAATAATATTTGGAAATAAGTTGAAGGATGTGTTATAGCTTCCAGATGTCCTTGTTCTAAAATGAACCCTTCCTGTGAAGCAAACAGGTGACAACAGTATGTAAACAGGAACAAGGTGACAGCAGCCAGACCGGCCGATGGGCAGGTGCCTTCCGCTCGAATGTACTCGAGCCACTGAGCACACGCAAGCTGTCAGCAGCGCCCACGCGCTGGGCTTTCTGGAACATGTGAATGTTGACACGAATTTTTAAAACTTAGCTTCTCCGCATTTTGTTCTTGTGACAGCGTACAAGCCATATCTCCCGCGGTTATGGAAATGTGGCTTTCTGTTAGCTGTGCACATAAGGAAATTAAAATATTAGGGACAATTATTCTATCCACTGTTGACTGTTAATTCTCACTGCTTGTAACATAGAATTTACTCATCCAGAGTCAGAAAAATCCTCTTGCTAAAGTGGCTCATTTAATGCTATTGGAAAACTGTGTTTCAGACGAGACCAAGCCAAGCACATGGGAAGCGTTTCCTGCGTGCTGTCTGCAGGGAATAATGTGACAAAATTGAAAACTCACTTCGACAGGCCAGAGAATGTCAGAATCATGATAAAAGGTTAAAATCTGTGTGTCTGAAGACCCTACCTTTCTTATTAGAATCCTAAAGCAAATGGTTTTTAATGAGAAGTTTTAAAGATTCTGAGTGAATTCGTTTAAAATCATCTTATACAACATCTTTAGTGATCAGTAAGAATTAATAATAATGGCTCACAGTGGCATGGCACTGTGTGCCAGGTACTATTCTCGGCACTGGCGTGGTCCCCGTGACAAACTTTTTTTATTTTCTTTTGAATGTTTATTGGAGGAACGGAGGGCTTTGTGTCCTGGCCAACGCTGTACCCGCAGTAACTGGTCGTCTAGGACCTTTCCCAGGAAGTGTGGCTCCAATGCCTGCACCTCCCTAATCTGTCCTCACCACGACTGTGGACAGGAGGCATTATCCTTCTGTAATGCAGGGAGAACCAGGGTCCTAAACGGCGAGCAGTGGGCAGAGCTAGATCAGACACGGATAGGATGATGGCGACCGCACACGTAATCGTGGCATCTCGTAAACAGACGAAGTTCATGGTTCCCTAATAAATACCCGCAAACCACAGTACCAAACAGCGACGCAGTCGGTGGGCAGGGACTGAAATCAAAACGCATCACACACAATCCCCAAATGGTATGTGACCTCTCGCCATCTACTGTCATGCTCATCAATAGTCACTCTCGTTTTTATGTGACTTTTCCCAACGTCGTCATCCTTGAAACTCGTCCCAACGTAGAATCTTGAAATTGTAACAAAAGTAAAATGCGGGGTGTTTGAGCGGAAGAGGGACATTGTCTGACGTGTTACGGAAATGGTGAGCTGGGACCAAGAGCCGAGAAAGGGAGTTCTGGCGAAAAGTCCCGGGGATTAAAGGCAAGAGGGGACAGGCACTTGCACCACGGCTGCAGCGGGACAAAGACGGAGGAGGAAACGGGAAATGAGGCCCGCTGATTCCCCGATGGACGGGACGTGGGTAGGAAAGAAACGGAAGTCCAGGATGACCCAGGGTCTCCCCGAGTTACTGGCTTGTTCATAAGGACAGACGAGAGGGCACGAGCCGGGGAGGGGGCGAGAGGCGCCATTCTGAACACGGCGAGTTGGAAGCTTTTATTCGACTTTCAGGTGGAGACCGCTTGTGAAAATCTGGGCCACAGGGGGAAGTGACGGCTGGAGTGTTTCACAGGAAAGGCGGTGGAAGAAACTGTCCGGATGCTATTTCGGGGCCTAGAAGAGGGGCCTGGGGACAGAGGGGGTTGGACAGCGTTGCTGGGGACTGTGCCCTGGAGAGCCCACTGCTCCGCGTCTCCCGTCTGATGTGACGGCCACCACACATGCGCCTGTTTACACTGAAATCAAGTAAAATTAGATAAAATTAAAGACTTAATTCTTCAGTCACGTTGGTCACATCTCAATGGCCTGCGAGGCACATGGGGTGGCTCCTGGCTACC
>NW_011889256.1:245619-260755 GCF_000151845.1 Pteropus vampyrus | reverse complement strand
GTAACGTATGATTAATCAGAAGAGTGGAAGACAGACAGAATAGAGTTGAGGAATATTTGAAGTAATAACGGTCAAGACTTTTCCTAAGCGACACCAAATGACAGATACCTGAAGCCCAGACACTAGGATAAGGGAATAATTATTTTAGAAAAAAAAAAGAAGGCACACACATAAGGTATAGCATATTTAAAATAAAAAATAAAAAATAAAAAGACAAAGAAAAAATCTTGAAAATAGACAAAACCAAAAACAATTAACCTCTAGAGGATAAAGGGTAAAAATTACAAAGTGCTTTTCAAAAGACCATGCAGAAAGGAGAAAGTGGAGTAAAATATTTCGAACGGTAAATGTAAAAAAAAAAAAATCCTAAATTCTGTTTAGTGAAATTATTCTTCTAAAAGCAAGGAAAAATAAAGATTTTCTCATTTCAACAAAAACTGAAGGAATTTGTAATCGTAGATCTGTCCTATGAGAAACGTTAAAAGACATTCACAGGGAGATGAAAAATGATACAGGTGAGAAACTCAAATCTACCTAAATAATGGAAGCGCATTAGAGAAGGAATTGATGAAGGTATAATGCAACCTTCTGTTTTTCTTATTCTTAATTATTCTAAAAGACGACTGTTTAAAACTAACAACAGTAAAAATGTATTGGATAATTATAGGAGAGGGATAAGGGAAATGGATGAAACAGAGCCACGAGAGACCACAAGGCAGTGGGAGTCGCAATATGGTGAGATGCCTGCCCCGTATGTGAAGCAGTATAGTGTTATTTGTAGGTGGACTTGGATTAATTAGAAATGCATACTGAAAAACCAATATGATGATTTTTAAAAGAAATATAATTGACATGCTAAGAGAAGAGTTAAAATTGAATCATTTAAAATAGTTAACTCAGAGAAGGCAGAAAATTAAGGGAAAAATAGGACAAAAATAAAATACAATGAACAGAAAATAGTCAAAAACACAGTAGGTATGAAAAAACAGAGATTGTCAAAGTGAAATTAAAAAAAAAAAAACAAAAAACTAGACCCGACTAAAGGTTTATAAGAAACCCACTTTAAATATAAATACTCAATAGGCGAATAGTAAAAAATACGTAAATAGTAAAGAGGTATATCATGCTAAAATTAACCTAAAGTGACATGAAGTCATTATATTAATTTCACAAAAATCAGACATGTGGGATAGAGAAGGGCATTACATATAATAAAGAGGATCATTTATCCAAGAATACATGGCAAACCTAAACACATATGCACCTGACAACAGACTAAC
This sequence comes from Pteropus vampyrus, assembly GCF_000151845.1. Lineage (NCBI taxonomy): Eukaryota > Metazoa > Chordata > Mammalia > Chiroptera > Pteropodidae > Pteropus > Pteropus vampyrus. The sequence goes on along the minus strand of NW_011889256.1, from coordinate 259,475 downwards.
ACGTAAGGCAAAACCTTACACAACAAAAAGGAGAAATAGAAACTTCTGCGGTAGGAGGCTCGAGCAACCTTTTTAAAGAATGGATAGAAGAAGCAAGTAAAAAAAATCAGTAAGAATATAGACGACCTGAAGAGCAAGTTACCAGTATCATCTTTCAACCTATATAAATGATATTCACGGAACACGCCATCCAACAACAGAAGCCCTGCTTCTTAAAGTCACACAGAACATTTATTAAGACAGACACAATTAAAGGCTGTAAAACACATGTTAACAAAGGTAAAAAAAATATAAATCTTACCAAGTATGTTCTCACACCACAGTGGGATTAGTACAGAAGATAACAATGTAAAGAGACCAGAAAAATTCTGAAATACGTGGACATTAAACAACCCAAGTTTAAATAACACATGGATCGAAGAGCAAGTCCCAAGAACAATTAAAATATATATTGCGCTAGATGAAAATAAAGATACAACCTATCAAAATATGTAGGGCATTTTGAAAAGAATGTGTACAGAAAAATTATAGCACTAACCGTATATGTTTTAAAAAGAAAAAAATTCTAAAATCAACAATGTAAGCATTAGATTATAAAAAATTTGAGAAATAAGAGCAATTTATGCTTAAAGCAAACAGGAAAAATAATAAAAATTTAAAAAGAAATAGATGAAATGAAAAACAGAAAAACAGAAAATATCAACATTAATCAAGTTTTTCAGTGTAAACGTCAGTAAAATTAATAAACCTCTTGCCACACTAGCCAAGAAAAAGAGAAGATGCAAATTACCAATATCAAAAATAAAAGAGGATCTTTCTACTGACCTCTACTGTTCTCATGTGCATTGAGAGCATAATAAAAAATATTATGAATAAATCCATACCAATAAATTTTATTGTTTAGAAGTGAACCATTCTATGAAAGACACGACTACCATAAATCATAGAAGAAATCAACATAGAAAGCATGAGACCAGAGAGTTTCATTGGTGAATTCTACCATACATTTTAGAAAGAATACCAATTCCTTACAATATCTCTCAGAAATTAGAAACAGGAAAAAAAAAAACAAAACACATTCTAACAGATCTGATTTGTACTATTATTAATCCAGTTTCTGAGACGGGAAAAGTACAGAACCATATCTCTCATGAACAGATGCAAAACGCTCAACAAAATATTAGCAAATAAAATTCAACAACGTATGAAAATAATTATACACCGTGAACAGGCATCCAATGCTGGTTCATCCATCAAAAATCAGTTAATGTGTTATATACCACATCAACAGGCTAGAGAAGAAAAATTATAGGGTTGTATCAATTAATTCAGAAAAGGTATTTCACAGAATTCATCAGTCATTCATGATAACATCTCTCAGCAAACTGAATATGGGGCGAACTTCTCAATCTTGAAAGAACATCCATCACCTACCTGCAGCCGACATCATAAATAATAGCGAGAAACTACTTAGCACTATCTGGAATGTGGCACGGATGTGCCTTTCCACCACTCTGACTCAAAATCTACAGGAAGTCCTATCTAGTACAGTAGAAAACAGAGGAAAACAAAGCTATAAAGGATGAAAAGGTAGAATAAAAATCTTTGTAGGTGACATAATTGTCTATGTAGAAAATCCCAAACAACTGACAAAATAACCTCTGGAACGAAGCAAGAAGAGCAAGGTCACAGGATGCAAAATTAATAATCAAAAGTCACTTGCTTTTCTACATAACAGTAATGAACTATTTGAAATATAAAAAGTAATATTTGTAATAATAATAAAATACTTAGGTATGCATATATTAAAATATGTACAGGATCTATCTGTAGAAAACTATAAATCTCCCATGAAAGAAATCAAAGAAAATCTAAATAAACAGAGATTCTATGCTCACATATTGGAAGAGTCAGTTTTATTAAGATAGCAATTATTCCCAACTTAGTCTTTGGATTCAATTCAATCCCACCCAAAATCTCAGCAAGCTATTCTGCAGATATTGGCGAATCTATTCTAAAGTTTATATAGAAGGTCAAAAGCACTAGAATAGCCAAAATATTATGAGTAACAGCTGGAGGACTGCACTACCTAAATTCAAGTCTTACCATAGAGCTACGTCACTCGAGACAGCGAGATGCTGGTAAAAGATACAGAAGCAACAATATCTCCCTAGCAACGGAGACACTGCATGCTCAGGTGTTGGTTTATAAAAGCAACCAGGGTTCCCCGGAGAAATAGCTGATTCTACTATTGGAGCAGGACATACAACACATGAGCCTGGAGCCTCTTATGCAGAAAGTAAGAAAGTTTCTCCCAAAAAGCCTAAATTGTTGGAAGAATGTCAAAGGGACATGGGAGCCAACAGAAAGGGCTAGTGGTCGAAAATGAAATACTTTGGGCAACAAATAGTTAAACATAATGATCATATAGTATTGGACTATATCCCAAATTGTAAAATAAATGCCCGAGACTCCACGCTGATATAAATAAATTAATGAATTGGTGAGAAGAGACAGGTCTCTTCTGCAGAATTCTGAATAATGTAAAATATATATTACGCCCTCGAGGAGGCAGAGCGCGTCCCCCATTCCTTAAATGTGGGCTGCACAGACTGACCCCCTAGCAAAGTAAACAAAATGGAAAATGGAAAAAAGGAGAACGTAGTGTAGAAACATGACAAACACCACCTCGGCCAGGTGATGAAGGTCATCACCAATGAGAAGTCACCTTGTAGCCTGTGCTCTTGGTGACGCGTACTGAAAATGGCACTTCCTCCTGAAACCCCCGTCTAATCATGAGAAATATGCCAGACAAATCCAGCTGAGGGACACTGTACAAAATCCTGATCCCTATGCCTCAAAACTGTCAAGGGTGCCCAGAACAAGGAAAGTCAGAGGCACTGTCGGAAGCAACACCCTAGGGAGACACAGTGACTAAATGCACTGTGGTTGCCTGGCTGAGATTCTGGTACAGAAATAGTTAACCTTAAATCAGTAATAAAGTATGAACTTCAGTTTATGACAATGTACCAGCATTGGATCATTAATTGTAAAAAATGTACCACACTAATAAGGGGGTCGATGGAAAAAATTAGCATGGGGTGTATTGGAACTCTGTATCATCCTCTCAAATTTCTATATATAAATATAAAAGTGTTCTAAAATTATTTTTAAAAACAAATTTATAATTTAAATCTGTTTTATTACCTGCATTCGTGTTTAAAGTTAGGAAACTTCCTATTTCTCTCTTGGTCAGGAAGCTGAGAGAGCAAGCATACAGAAAGCTCCACAGATTTGAAACAGAATTGAAACAGATTTCAATTCTACTCCGTCGCCCTCCGCCTGCGTCGTTACGTGCCCGTCCCTGACTCTTCATTCACCACGTCGTGAAAATGAAGTGACAAAGTATTTAGATTTTTTTCTGGCTTTCCTTCTATCTCTGGCATTCTTTAAAACTACTAGAAGAGTATGACTTTCATTTAGAAAACCAGTAAGTATTCATCAACTGAATGTTGTACTTGGCTTTTATTTTTCATAAAGCCTGATAAGTTGACATTATCGATATATTAATAAAACATTGTCTATCAGCTGATTTGAGATGAGCAAAATGGTGGGAGGTGACTTTTTAATCATGGAGGCGTAGATGATCGGGATGGGAATGAACTATTTCATCGATGAGCCAACTGACTTCTAGAGAAGAGATTGTGAATTTTTTGAGTTTTAGTGGTAGAAGTCTTCAGGCATCTTCAAATCTTAAATTGAAAATGGGCCACGTGATTTTTCTTTAAAAGATATTTCATCATATGCCTATGAAACTCTCTCTTAAAATAGCAAAAAAAAGAGACATATATTTATATACACACTTTTGAATAGTTTTCTATGACGAAGCTTGTTTAATTTGCGTATCTTCTCTCTGATCCTGGCATTTACGTGCACAAGGTGATTAGCAGCCCTGAGATTATTAGAGTAAAATCTCTTCGATGGTCACTGAGAGCTGACGCGGGGAGATGACCCCGGCTTCGATCCCAGAAGGCGCTTGCTTCAGGGGTGTGATCTGTCTCCTGTCCCACCAGGAAGCACTCACGGGGGTTGGACTCAGAGCAGCCACTGGGCCGCATGTGGCCGTATTCACAAAATGTGTTCACCAGTGTGACGGACAGCGAACGTCCTCGAGGGAATAAAGGCAGCGAAAGGCCCGTGTTTTCCCACTAAAGAAAGCTCCCTGTGCCCCCGCCACCCTAGAGAACACCCATAATTACATGCAAATAATGCGATTTCCCACTGTCGGCATCATCTGTCCCTATAATTAAGAGCAGTGTAACAATAATTTAAACACTGCACACAGATCACCGTGACGCCCCCGTGCACTGTTATCAAACACAAAACCCCAAGCCACAATATTATCCCAAGCTTTACGGGCAGAGAGGTGATTCAACAGAGCAAACATAAATAATTTATGTAATCACAAGAACAACACAGTGCTTTTTTGACTGTTATAGACAATCTCGGGCTTTTATTAACAAACGTGGACGCCCCTGGAGATATGGTGTTTAACACGGTTCTCGGAGCCTGGCACTGGCCCAGCAGAATTCTCACTTAAAATTCCTGCAATTAAGCTGGCTAATGAGAAACATGTTAACACAGACTTGCTCATGCTTTCCTGTTAAGAAAGAGTCTTCACAGTCGTAGTTAATGGGGGTTAAAAAAAAAAAAAAAAGGAAAGGAAGGACAAATTAATCCAATTATTTTTTTTTCTTTTCTTAATCCAAGGAAAAAGAATACGTTTCTTCACAATCAACATTCAGCACATTTCCCTAATTAATGCAATTTAATAAAATGAAACAAATGCATGATGTCAAGAGTTGAGCTCTGCCTAATGGAGTTGGGTTCCATGACACATTAACTGCAGAGAAAGGCATTTCTGTGGCCAAGGAAACACACATTCATCATCTCAGTACACTGACTCTGGAAGTACCAATCAGGAAGGCTTATCACTACAATCATCATGTCCCGATAAATCAACATAAATTAACATTTTGATGAATGCCATCATTAAGCCCAGGCTGTGACAGAAAGAACAGACGTTAACTCTCTCTCTCTCTCTCAACAGAACGGACAACTGCCATTTCTTTCATTTAAAACTGTGTTTATCTTACCCGCTTTGCCAATAACCATCAAGACGTTTCAAACCACTGAAAGGAAATTCACTTCCAGAGACACACTGTGAATAGTGTTTTAAGCAAAAGGCAAAGTAGCTGAAAGTTGCCTCCATTTACATGAAACCTACGAATATCCTCGTTCATTCACAGAATCTTCCATGTGGCGCTTTTTACTTTCGGAGCGACATACACGTTTCAAATACAAGACGACATACTCACTTGGGTCATGAGGGTGCTACTAAATAGTTCTAAAGTCTTTACCTTCCGAAGGAAATGCAAATATTAGTGCAAACTCATTCCTTGTCAGGTAATTATAAACCAAATAAATGGAAATATTTCTTTTTCTTCTTTTAACTCTTTTTATTCTTCTAGTATGCATGATGCTTCTAGCTGGTTGTTTATTATTACTTTTATTAGTATTGGCAAAAAACGAATACTTTATTGAGATTTTCTTAGTTTTTAACTGATGTCCTTTTTCTGACGCCCAGTCTCGTTGACGATATCACATTAAGTGGTCCTTGACTCAGCCTCCTCTTGGCACTGACAGTTGCTGAGTTTTGTTGACCTTGGCGGGTGGGAAGAGAAATGGTCAGGTGATTTGAAGAATGTTCAGATTTGTCTGGTCTTTGTCTGATTGGCATTTGTCTGACTTTTTTTTTTTTTCATTATAAGATGGGAATTGTGGGTTTTTGAAAAGGAAGACTACAGAGGTGACGATCATTTTCATCCGTGGGAGACATGTAACATTCTAATTATGTTGATTTTGATTCAATTGCGATGGGATTTTATTTTTTAAATAAATCTAATAATTAACGTGTTTATGAAAACTATCCTTTGAAATTGATATGTCTGGCTTAAACGAATCATTGAAAACAGAAAAGCAACCCGTGGCATGGTCGGTCACATCCTTTATGGCAAGAGAATGGATCGGTCGTGAACATACTTTATAAGACCCTCAAATTTCTTAGATGTCCTCGAATGGTTATCACCATTGTCATATTTCAAGCCTAATTTCCTTTCCTTGAGCTTTTTTCTACTCCATGAGGATGTCATTATATTTAAAGATACATTTTACTCAATTATTTCTTCTCAAAAGATTAATCTGTTCATGCTCATAAAATGAGAGATGAATGGATTTCAAGAATATCAGATATGTAATCTTTGAAATGAGACTTTTTACTTCCTTTTCTGGTAGGACTCATAGAAACAGCAATCCATTTTTATTAAAATATAAATGAAAAAATGAATATAGAAGACACCCCAAATTAATAATAATTATGAACGGTGTTATTACATAGCCACAACAAACGTGGTAATAATAGATTCAACACAAATTATTTATTAAGAAGGAGGTAATTGGATAACTATAGACAGAATCCCCGTTATCTGACGTCGTACCCCTGGGATTTTGTTCAGATTATTGAGCCTCTCTCGTCCTCACCACCTTATCACATCTTTTACATAGACACAGGGTATTTGATCTCTCCCGAAGCCTGAGTGTCCGCTACGGACCGTTCTCCCTCCCCCATAGGACAAGTATCCCCATAAGAATACAGGAAAGTTTCTGGCATCCCACTGAGAAACATGTCAAATATAAAATAATCAGAATTCTTTTATATAAGATTGCATGATCTTACAAAATTCTATAATAATAATTGCTATTATTATTGGAATTCATGAATCCATGATGCACTGTTTCCAAAGAATTATTAGCATAAAAACCCCCTCTCTGAATACCAATATTTGTAGCCCAGCGAGAGCTAGAGAAAGCCCGAGGCGGAGGTATTGGTGCGGGCCAAACTACCTGGGAGCCCTTCGTGGGTGGCGGAAACCCCAGCAGAGCCTTGAAGCTTGGGCGAGTCAGAGGGATGCAGGACAGCGACGCACGCTGTAGAGACCACAGGTGCAGACAGAAGGTGGGGAAGATCGAGGACCACAGAACCGTTTCAGGGGAATAGTATTTAAAGACTGGGCGTGCTCACACTCTGTTTCGTTTGAAAATATGGGTTCGCTCGAGGTCTTATCTCAATGCATTATTTCCTCCTACGAGACAGACTTGAGAGGTGCCCCTCACACGGATGAGGCCTCTGCACCCCAGAGGAGCAAAGACGCACGGAGCCCGGACTCGACTCTACGCAGCTGGATTTTGCTCTCAAGTGTGAGGTAATGTGCACAATGCATCTTAGACTGGATTTTTGGTTCTAATTGATGCTTTGATTAAACGCCAAATTGGGTTATCCGAGCTAGAGCTTTACTCCATTAGCACATACAGTGCCTAGCCCGGGGCCTTGCCTATGGCAGGGTTTCAATAAATATGTGTTCAATGCAAATATGAATAATTAAGAGGTGATTGTATTGCAAATTAACCTCTTCCAGGAACTTCTCTTAATCAAAGCCCCTCCTCCTCCCCTGGACATCTTGGCCTCCCTTCAGTTCCCAGCACTAATCAGCATTGCCCCTCATCATTGTCACGCTCCTTCTCTAAATTTCAGGCTAAAAATGGAATTTTCATATATTCGATTCAACTGTAAAGACACTCCCGAGGTACCAGCTCTTTCCCGTAATCCCGTTTCGTGTGGTGCCTCTGGCAGTCAGCAGCTTGGGTTCTAATCCTCGCTCTCACCCAGAGGGCCATGGACAAACCATTTTGGTTTCTTCCACTTATCACGGAGGTTCTGCTTGTTTAAGGACCAACTGGCATTACGCAGGGAAGTACACTGTGCAAATTATAAGCCACGAGAAAATTATAAGATGCAATTAATTTGGAAACTCTGCAAGTAAAATGATTTATCAGTACACATTATTACCGCCGATTCAAGCAGATGGACCTCTAATCAAGTTTTTAAAATCTTTCTGGGCGTGGAGTAGCAATCAAAGGTGACTTCTCGGAGGGGGAAGCACATGGAAATGAGTGACGATTTCTTGTGAAAGAGAGGAGGGCATTTCACACTGAGAAAAAGACAGGAGCCGAGACAGGCAGGCAGGACATCACATGGAGGCGTCAATAGACAGATAATTTGGGGCGATGGGCCAGGGCTCCAAAGATGAAGCTTGCCCATGGAAGGGTTCCAGCCTCGCGACAAGCAGTTTGGAATGTATCTGTGGACAATCGAAAGCCACAGAGATATTAGAAGGAGGGCCGAGATGACAAAGCCCGTGTTGAGACAATAACTGACAGCAATAAGAAGGAGTTCGAAGGCGGTACGAATACGAGGGGTGAAGGCGGGCCTGCAGACGGGCTCGGCAGAGGAGGAGGCAGGCGCAGTGAGCTCCACGACTCCCGAGGGGCGCCTGCCATCCTGCCGAAGCGGTCTCGGTCCACGTAGCGGCGTTCTTTAAAGCAGTCGTCATTGCTTTCCTATGACGAGAGTCCCCTTAAACAGCGGGGTTTCCAGATTCTTGAACGAAGGTCATGGCGGGGAATGCAGCGGCGGGTGAATGAGGCAAAACTAAATGCTCATTTCCGCGCGGGAATCATCGGGCGCAGGTGTGATTTCCACGTGGCCAGCGTCCTCGCCGTCCCTTCCCTCTCGGCCCTGAGCACGGAGGGAACGTGTCGGCCGCCGCTGGCCAGTTTGCCTGTGCTACTGGCACCCCCGCTGAAACACGTTTGTTTCACTGTAAGCGTTTTTATTTTAAGGTCTTCGATTATTGACGTAGAACTGGAAAAACCGAGCAATGGGAAAGGAGAAGAAAGGGTTATTGATGCTTCTGGGCTCTCGATTCACATGAGAAATGGCACCATTAAACGACTGGTGGCTCGTGCTGAGCCGCAGACAGAGAAAACGGAGGTTGATTCAGATACTGTATGAATCCAAACGGATGTCTCTCTTGGAGGACTGAAGATCATAGCCTAGAAGTCAGAAGAACGCGGAGAGGCAGTGCTCACTAAGTATCGTTTTACGATCTTGAGAGTTCGTAAAACAAAGAGGTTAGAACATCACGCGATTTGGGGGGCACAGAGACAGGGACAGAGCACAGGTGAAGAAAAGTATTGTAAAAAATCAATTAATTATCAAATGTCATGACCGTAAGAGAAATGTCACTTTCACGGGGTCAGTTTCTGTTATTCAGTTCGTAGGTGCGCGAAGGATGTAGCTAACTATAAATTTGGCACGGCCGTTCAGTGAGGAAGAAAACGTTTTAACTTTGTTTCTTTTCTCCTGTTCATAGGATAATCCATTTGGGTGTAATAGAATCTCACTTATTTAGCCCTACATTTAAAAAAAAAATATCAACGCTCATTTATTTGAGGGTGGGGGAGGCTAAGATCGTCACCATTACTTAACAACCACTATTATCCATTTTGAGTATTTTTCTGTCTTTAACCTAATCATTTGTCTTTCACATGATCTAAAGTACTAAGGTTCATGACTGTCCAATGCTTTTGCCTGTAGATACCTCAGATTTTCTCCGACGAAATAAGATTATTTGGAAAAGCACTTAGTTTAACTTCAAGAATCTTGGATTCTAGAGTTGATAATGTTTTCTAATATTCTGTATAAAATTGGCTGAATCGCTTAAATTTAGCAAGGTTCTTTTTCACAAATTTAAGGAGGTGAATGAAGCCTTATTTGCTTCAAAATGTGTTTTGAAGACAAACCAAGATAATAAATTTTAAAATTATAGAAGAATAAGAAACTGAATATTTACTCTCATTTCTGCAAGGCTCTCTGGGGCCTTCTCAACCAATGGATGGCTTTTCTCTGTGTCGTATATGGCCTGGGAGAATTTTGGTTCCCCATTAGAAAAAAGCGTACGTTATCAAACTCCAATGTAAAAACGCTTTAGGCCCTTGCTTTCAAACTGTTCTCAAGATCCATGCCCTGAAATAATTTCGGTGAGACCGATGTATGTGGTGTTCATTCTTCTATCTCGTTAAAGCAGAAATGGCACATGATATTTCTTAGCTTTTTTTTTGTAAGGAGTCTGAAGTAGATAATGTAATTATGAAACTCGAAATATGAATCTGGTCATGAACTTTAACATTATTCAGACAAAAATTTCATCCTGTAATTTCTCTAATAAGAAGCAGTGCTGGATATTTGTGTGTGAATCTAGGATGGTTAGTATGGCACTGCACATATATAAAGTGCTCGATAAATACTTAATGTGAACTATAAAAATGTATTACACTTCATTAACATTTAACAGTCTTACAGCATTCTTTAATTCAAGATTCATTTTTGACTACAATAACTGTAATATGAATAAGAAAGCACTCAAACTTTGCACTTACAGAGACTTTTTATTCCTCTTTAAAAATAGTTATTATCTGAATATGAAGCTCAGGCACCTATTTTAAAGTTTTGTTTTTAGCTATTGATTTGTGGTCATATATAACTGAGCCGATAGCTAGTACATTAACTAGCAAATTTTTGATAAACTTAGATATCAGTCAAAAAATGGGAAATAAATTAAGTCCCAAGATGTTTGGAGAAATACACTACAGACATTTCTCTATATTTATAGATGATATAGTTACATAGAGATCGATATACTTAAAACTATATGTTCAGATATATATGTATATATTTATATATTTACACACATACATATATTAAAATATCTCCAAACTGTTGACATGAATGTTAACATACAGTTTGATAAGAACAGCTGTAAAAATTGCTAATAGACTTTATCTTAAATAATAGGAAATATATATGGTAATTTTTGGAGTATACATAAAGGCTTCATCATGCCTCCTCAAATATTTCGGGTAAAATCATTGTTATTCACAAACATTAAAGCTCAGAAAATCACAATCCAGAAAAACAAGATCAGTGAATATCAAAGTTTTGCTAGCACCTGGAAACAACAGTTCCTATTGATAATTGCAGAAACATTGCCAAAGACAGTCTATGCGAGTTAGTCCATCTCCTACTATCCATCCATCTAAATTCCATGTCAAATTATAGAGCCAAAATTATAGGTCTGACGACTACGGAGACCAGTGAGTCCCGAAGATTTCTGCATATCACAATCCTACAGCTCTTTTTAAATATAGAATCTTAAATATCTTGAGTCTGAGGTTTTTATTTTCTAAATCAAGATTTGGTCCTGCAAATCTTTAGATTTTTAAAATCTTTAATCGATATTAATACAAACTTAGGAATGGGAACTACTGAGTTCAACTGTGGTCAGAAAACATAAATAATTCAATAATATACCCACTTGTACAAAATATGTATTAAAAAAAGGCAAAATGAATACACGTATCATACCAGCTCTTCTTTTTTTAAGCGTCCCTGGTCTGCCTTTCCCAGGGAAGGTATCTGCTCTACACTGTCCGCAGATCAATCCCTCCTAGCTATGTCCCCTGTCCCCAAGACGTCTGCCACGTAACCGAGAAAACCACATCGTGAGATTTTTTTCAGTGGTTTCCCCGCTGTCATGATTGTTCTTTCTACCTAATAAACATCTCTTTCTACTCCAAGACCCTGCTCTGATGCCACCTCCTCAGGGACACTTTCCGTAATAAAAAAAAAAAAAAAAAACCAAGAGACCAGAAGCGCTCGAGAGCATGGCATCCTCCAGGTTCTGGGATGGGACCTGTGCAGCAGTGGACGGGGCTGCCCAGCCTTGAGGGTCTGGCCTGTCCACCAGGAAGCTGGGCAGCGGGCTTGAAGAGGCCCCGACGCCGAGGATGCTATTGAGCCAACAGCTGCATCAGCTGGGAGAGGACCACGAGGCCCCCGCCTGGAGGTTGCACTCCTGGGGAAAGCTCCTTTCCTCCTACGATGCCCAGTCCAAGCCACCAGCATGGCCTCTCCCAGAAAAGTACACAATGTCCGAAGTCCCACAGGGTCCCGCGAATCGTCCCTCATTTGTTCAATGGCACGCCCAGGTCTCCGGACTGTCGAAACATGTCACTAGGGCTGCGAGGCTCTGTATTTTATAGAATTAATTTTCCACCTCACTCACCCTTTACTTCCTTCACCCAGGCGCTGAATTATTTTCCCTGTACTTTCTTTCTTAGCACTTTAAGTGTGTAAGACAAAGTCGTTCTCCTGGCCACGTGGTAGCTTTGCCTCGCAGGTTCTGACGTTCATGGCCACATTGTAGCTTTGCCCCGCAGGCTCTGACATTCTACAGTTTCACTGTCCTCATGCCCCACACGTCCGACGAGACTCATTTCACCTTTGCACTTGACCCGACCTCTCTTTAAGGACAATGTTATTTTGAATTTCCAGGCGGTAGCATCGTTTTGTTTTCTGATCATGCTGTTGTTGTTGTTATTTTACTGAATTGTAATCACAGATGTGTCAACATCTTTTTCTACTGTGTAGAACACATTCTGTTCACTTTGAAACCTCACGTGAGATTTTTTTCCTAAAAAGCTGATTATCGCTCTGAACGACAGTGTAATTTCTAAGTTTAGTGTTCGTGTATAAACATACGATTAATGGAATAATAATTTACAGTATTAATTCTAGTATATAGTGGTGTTTTGTTTTTGTTTTTGATTTTTTCGCTTCTCTGTATTAATTATCTTGGGCTTCAGTTTTCAAAACTATTTCTATAGGATCAGATACAAAGTATCTTAGGCTTTGTGGGTCATTCGGCCTAGATTGCAACTACTCACCTCCTTTCTCTTAGCTTGAAAAAGGCCATCGATAAACCAAAGGACGCTGCTGTGTTCCAGTAAGACTTTCTCTACAAAATCAGGAGACAGAACGCACTGGCCTATGGGCAGAAGTTTGTCAATTCCTATTCTGAATTACTGTTTTCCCATATATTTATCTCTATATTTACTCTTGTTTTTGCTTTATGACAATTAATGTTATGTTATTTGGTACTTGGCTCTCCAAAAATGTTGAATTTTTACTTTAAATGCAGATTTTGGGATTTATTAAGTGTCCTTGCTTGATCCCTTGATTTTTTACTCCTGAATTCAACCTTTTATAGTATTATGATTTTGTTCTCTGTTTTCTTTTCGTTTGTATTTGCTGAGTGTACATTTTTCTTATTTACTATCAACACTCATAAGTCACTTTTCAGAGTGGATAGATGAATTTTACTTAGTGATATAACCTGGGCATTTTTTTTACTTCTGATAGGTAAATCTAGGCAGTGTATTTTTATATACTAGACATATAGTTGGTGTTAACTTCATAATACTTGATGTTTTCTGTCTTCACTTTTCTTTTAAGAGTTTTCACTGCTTGATCTGTGTTTCGGTTAATTTTGCTTTCATGTTAGTTTTCTGTTCCGTTCTGATGTTCTAAATGCAGAATGTCTATTTTTGTTAGAATTGTTTTTAAGATATAAATTTTGCATAATTATACTAATTATTTGTATCCTCACGTGGTATCGATCGATTCACTTTTGCGAGTGATGGAGGCATTCACATATGTCTATGTCTTTTTCTCTCTGCCCCCCACTCCGTCGGTTGTATAATTTTGTTTTCCCTAATGCTCTCTCTTTTGTAAGATAAACACACTTCTATGACCTTCGCTATCTCTCGACTCCTTTTCATCTTCAGCTCTTAACTTTTGTTACTTACGCCTTCTCACCTGCTTTTGCTGCATTTGTAATCCGCACTGGAACGCGAATGTCCATTTCTATTAGTCTTTATCCTACCATTAAGTATTTTTAATGCCCGAAAGCATGTGTCCAGTGATTTCTCAGGATGGCTTTCCACCTGGTATTTTCTACCAGAAGAGTTTCTTGTAACTATATTCCCAAGATCCTTTC